>NC_057796.1:208431029-208585407 GCF_018294505.1 Triticum aestivum
CGGAGGTCGCCACCGCCCCACGCCGGCGAGTTCCGCCACCCAACTCCGGTGTCGCCCCTCCTCGACGTCCGCGCCCGTCCCCTGGCCAGATCCCGTCGGAGCCACTGCCTCGGCTTCCGCGCCCTCGCCGGACCATCGCCGGAACCGCCGCCTCGTCGCAGGATCTGGGGAGTGGGATGAGATCCACCACTCCCCTGATCCAAACGGCCTCCCCGCGCCCTGGATCCCGCCGTCCCGCTCCGCTTGATCCCGCGTTGACTTTTCCCGCGAGGTGATTTTTCGTCTAAGTCCCTGAAAACTCATGATATGTGTGCATCGTTGACCTGCTGTAACTTCTTGCACATAGCTCCGTTTTGCGTGCATAATATATCAAAATGTTCATTGTGAGATGCTCTTCATTTCATTCCACTGTGCCATGCTTGTTTGAGTCCATATTTATGCCATAATCATCGTTGCAAGAGTGCTATATGATGTTAACTGCTGTCTGTTTACAGAACTTGATGATTTGTCTTTTTCATTGCATTTTGTGTGTGCATCCTATGAGCATGAGCTCTACATGTGTTTTGAACTACATCATGCCATCTTTACAGGGGTGCTTGTCTTGTATTTTTTTGATCTTTGTGGTTACTAGCACAAGCATTCAAAGTAGCCACCATAATGTTGCTGATTTCTGTGACTTGCTCATTTATGCCAAGTCTGTAGCTGTAACATTGTGATGCCATGTACACCTGTTGCCACCATGAGCTCTATGCTTAATCTGGAGATGTTCACTAAGGATGTTTTGTTATACATGTCATGGTCTATCAATCCATGCCTTTGGTTGCATTTATAACCTACTGTAGCTTGTTGTAAGCATGCTCCCAATTTGCTGAATAATGTTGCTGTCAGCCTGTTAACATGAAGTTCAGTTTTGACATGTGTTTTGTTAGTGATCCATGCACCCTATGAACTTGTTATTGCCATGCTTAGCTTCATATAGATGCCATCTTGATGTTGATCACCTTGTCATGCCATGTATTGCTCTGTGGTGAGTGGTTCAATCTCACCAACATGCCTACTTATCGTTGTTTCTGCCATGAACTGTTATTTTCACCAAGTCTGAATCTATCATATTACTTGCTATGTTTACATGGGTGCCATTATATCTTCTGTGCCTTTTTGGCTCGTGATCAGTAAGGGACTTTTGTTCTATGCAATTATTATATTTATGCCATGCCTTTGTTTGCTATGATCTGTTCCTGTAGCATGTTGCTTGATAGCTCTAAACTTAGCAACCTGATGTTATTTCTGCCATGTCCAATGATTTCTGCCAAGTCTGTGACTCTGTTATTATTTGCAATCTTTCCATGTCCTTTTGGGCATGTTCTACTGGTTTCTGGGTTTAGCTCAGTGTTGATGTTTTGTAATGCTTTACCGGTACATCATGTCCATGCCTTTTTTTATTATGTTGGGGTGCTGTAGCATATTTACATGATGCTTGCAATATGCCTAGTTGCTGTTTTGGACAGATTGTTGCTATATCTTGTTTGGAGTGTATGTGTTGCACCGTTGCACCATTTTGAGCATGTTCTATATGTAACTTGCTTAGAATTGCATGTAGTTCCATATTATATTGTTGCATCCTTGTTTTGAGGTGTTTGCTTGATGTTTGTATGCATTTTGCATCAATGCCATGTTTAACTTGCTTTGCTCATATCTTCTAGGCCGTAGCTCCGAACTAAATGAACTTTATATGTAACTTGACTAGAATTTCGTGTAGATCATTTTGGTGCATCTTAACTTGCTGTTCAACAACTTGAACATAAGGTTTATTCAGATCTGGACCAATTTCGAAACTTGCGTATGGGGACTTACCGGAATTGTTATATGTTGTTTCCGGCCTCATTTAAACTTGCTTTGATGTGTTGTTCTTGTATGCACCATCTCTTGCCATGAGTAGCTTCATGTAGCCTTGTCATGCATCATACTTGGTTGAGCATCATGCCTTGTTCATGTGTGGTGTGTTTACCATGTTGTGTGCTTCTTCTCGATAGTTCCTGTGTCGTTGCGATCGTGAGGATTCGTTCGTCTTCGTGGCTTCATCTTCTTCATGGACTCGATCTTCTTCCTAGCGGGATTTCAGGCAAGATGACCGTCACCTTGGATCTCACTACTATCATTGCTATGCTAGTTGCTTCGTTCTATCGCTATGCTGTGTTACCTACCACTTGCTTATCAAGCCTCCCAAATTGCCATGAACCTCTAACCTTTGTCACCCTTCCTAGCAAACCATTGTTTGGCTATGTTACCGCTTTTGCTCAGCCCCTCTTATAGCGTTGCTAGTTGCAGGTGAAGATGGAGAAGTTTGTTCCATATTGGAACATGGATATCATGAATTTTGTTGGGATATCACAATATCTCTTATTTAATTAAAGCATTTATATACTTGGTAAAGGGTGGAAGGCTCGGCCTTATGCCTGGTGTTTTGTTCCACTCTTGCCGCCCTAGTTTCCATCATACCGGTGTTATGTTCTTTGATTTTGTGTCCCTTACGCGGTCGGGTGATTTATGGGACCCCCTTGACAGTTTGCTTTGAATAAAACTCTTCCAGCAAGGCCCAACCTTGGTTTCGCATTTGCTCACCTAGCCTTTTCCCTTTGGAGTCGCGCATCCCGAGGGTCATCTTTATTTTAACCCCCCCGGGGGGGCCAGTGCTTCTCTAAGTGTTGGTCCGAACCGAGCTGCCCGCGGGGCCACCTCGGGGAAACTCGAAGTCTGGTTTTACTCGTAGCTAGTCTCATCCAGTGTTGCCCTGAGAACGAGATATGTGCAGCTCCTATCGGGATTGTCGGCGCATCGGGCGGCTTTGCTGGTCTTGTTTTACCATTGTCAAAATGTCTTGTAAACCGGGATTCCGAGACTGATCGGGTCTTCCCGGGAGAAAGAATATCCTTCGTTGACCGTGAGAGCTTATAATGGGCTAAGTTGGGACACCCCTACAGGGTATTATCTTTTGAAAGCCGTGCCCGCGGTTATGTGGCAGATGGGAATTTGTTAATGTCCGGTTGTAGAGAACTTGACACTTGACTTAATTAAAACGCATCAACCGCGTGTGTAACCGTGATGGTCTCTTTTCGGCGGAGTCCGGGAAGTGAACACGGTTTTTGGGTTATGTTTGACGTAAGTAGGAGTTCAGGATCACTTCTTGATCATTGCTAGTTTCACGACCGTTCCGTTGCTTCTCTTCTCGCTCTTATTTGCGTATGTTAGCCACCATACATTGCTTAGTCGCTGCTGCAACCTCACCACTTATCCTTTCCTTTCCCATTAAGCTTTGCTAGTCTTGATACCTATGGTAATGGGATTGCTGAGTCCTCGTGGCTCACAGATTACTACAACACCAGTTGCAGGTACAGGTTTTGCGATGATCATGACGCGAGAGCGATGATACTTGTTTTGGAGTTCTTCTTCTGCTTCTTCTTCGATCAGGGGATAGGTTCCAGGTCGGCATCCTGGGCTAGCAGGGTGGATGTCGTTTGAGTTTTTGGTTGTGTTTCATCCGTAGTCGGATGTTGCTCTTATGTATTGTGATGTTGTATTCATGTGGCATTGTTTGCCTCTTGTATGTATCCCCAACTATTATGTAATGGTACGATGTAATGATATCCACCTTGCAAAAGCGTTTCAATATGCGGGTATATCCCTGGTGGGACCTTCGAGTTCCTCTCAGATAGGGTCGCATATTGGTCGTGACAGCCCCCCTCCTTGTCCAATTAGGACTAGAGGGGGAGGGGGCGCGTGGCCTGCCCTGGCCGCCCCTCCTCTTCTCCACTAAGGCCCAATAGGCCCATTACACTCCCCGGGGGGGTTCCGGTAACCCCCCGGTACTCCGGTATATGTCCGAAACCTCCCGAAACACTTCCGGAGTCCGAACATAGTCATCCAATATATCGATCTTTATGTCTCAACCATTTCGAGACTCCTCGTCATGTCCGTGATCATATACTGGACTCTGAACTACCTTCGGTACATCAAAACACTTAAACTCATAATACTGATCGTCACCGAACGTTAAGCGTGCGGACCCTACGGGTTCGAGAACTATGTAGACATGACCGAGACATGTCTCTGGTCAATAACCAATAGCGGAACCTGGATGCTCATATTGGTTCCTACATATTCTACGAAGATCTTTCTCGGTCAAACCGCATAACAACATACGTTGTTCCCTTTGTCATCGGTATGTTACTTGCCCGAGATTCGATCGTCGGTATCTCAATACCTAGCTCAATCTCGTTATCGGCAAGTCTCTTTACTCGTTCTGTAATGCATCATCCCGCAAGTAACTCATTAGTCACATTGCTTGCAAGGCTTATAGTGATGTGCATTACCGAGAGGGCCCAGAGATACCTCTCCGACAATCGGAGTGACAAATCCTAATCTCGATATATGCCAACTCAACAAGTACCATCGGAGACACCTGTAGAGCACCTTTATAATCACCCAATTACGTTGTGACGTTTGGTAGCACACAAAGTGTTCCTCCGGTAATCGGGAGTTGCATAATCTCATAGTCATAGGAACATGTATAAGTCATGAAGAAAGCAATAACAGTAAACTAAAACGATCAAGTGCTAAGCTAACGGAATGGGTCAAATCAATCACATTAGTCTCCTAATGATGTGATCCCGTTTATCAAATGACAACTCATGTCTATGGCTAGGAAACTTAACCATCTTTGATCAACGAGCTAGTCAAGTAGAGGCATACTAGTGACACTATGTTTGTCTATGTATTCACACATGTATTATGTTTCCGGTTAATACAATTCTAGCATGAATAATAAACATTTATCATGATATGAGGAAATAAATAATAACTTTATTATTGCCTCTAGGGCATATTTCCTTCAGTCCCTTTCCTTATAAATACACAACTCACCGCGGTCACAATTTCTTCTTCCACCTCGCCACCTCGCACAAACCCTAGCGCCTCCGCTAGCTCGCGTCGACGCCGGAGACAAAGCGCTTAGCTGTCACGACTTCTTCTACGCCTTCCTCACGCCGGCCGCGGACCTCGTCCTCTCCGCCGCCGCCGTAGGTGTCTTCCGCCGCCGAGTTAGGGCATGGGAGATTGAACTGCTCGGCCTCTCTCTCTCAACCTCGTTTAGCAGTTCATCAGCGGTAAATAAAACTTACTTTTTACTGCCTTTTTGATCCATCAAATCCATCCACTTCAACCAAAAGTGGTTTCTTAACTTCCAAATCTGGATATGTCTTCTTCTGCATCTCATATCATGCCAAGTATATTCACTTATGCTTCATAACTAGTTAGATTCCTCACTTGTACTTATTCATGGATTCGTACAAATCTGGAACCAACTCTTATCAAATAAGTGAATGTCTTCGCACTATGAGGTCAATGTCTTCAAACTGACTTATCTTCAAAATCTTCTGAGAACTCATATGACCTCTTCCCCTTCCCTCGCACCTCTAATGTTGTTACAGGTACATGTCCGTGGGAGAATCCCTTGGTTCTCATAGTCTGCATTCATTTGTAGAGTTCTTACAGCGTCACATCAACTCTCCTGAAGCCAGTTCCTGTCTGGCCAGCAAAAGGAAGCCATTCACTGTCTTGAAGCCATTCAGTTTGAATATAATGGCAACTGAAAAATTAGCAAGGAAAGGCGGCAGGCAGCGCCGTGGAGATACAGCTAAGGATTTACCTCCTGATATATTTGAAATGTACAAAACCGAATCCAATGGATTCAAAGATATTGGGCAGAGGAATGGTTCAAGTACAACTTCGTCACCCCTAAATATGCAGAGAAGAATGCTATCAAGCGCCCATGGGGAGATATTCTATACAGAAATTTGCAGCCCAAGTCCAAGTCTGAAGCCATTGCTCAAGGCTTCTACCCATGCATAGTCCAAGGACCGAAGCCCCGTGAATGCCGACCCATCATCTATGTTATGGTGTCGTGAAGACAATCTTTTCAACCGCAACTATCAGTTTGCAAAAGATTCTGCTGCCAAGAACAAGAAAGATCTTGGCCTCAACTTCAACCCTGATCCTTCTACTCCAAGGGCCGATGGCACACGAGATGCCAATCCCAATATCATCGGCC
Source organism: Triticum aestivum (assembly GCF_018294505.1). Taxonomy (NCBI): domain Eukaryota; kingdom Viridiplantae; phylum Streptophyta; class Magnoliopsida; order Poales; family Poaceae; genus Triticum; species Triticum aestivum. The sequence goes on from NC_057796.1 coordinate 208,437,136, forward strand.
CCTTCAACAACTTTGATGGCCTCCTCTCTCACATCGCAGCTCAGAGGGCTACCATGGATCAATCTGCTGATGACGCTGACTCTGAAGAAGCGCTAGCACCACCAAAGCCGCAGAAGAAGACAAAGGCATCGAAGCCCTCTGTCACACCAAAAGCTTCGACTGTGAAGCCATTGGCCACTGCACCTCCTAAACCCAGTGTGCAATCTGAAGATCTGTCTCGTGTTTCCAAACGGACCGAGAAGACTAAGAAAACCAAGAAGCCCAAGAAGATTTCTGGGCATGAACTTACTCCATCTGCCATTCTGCGGAACGAACAAGACACCATTGATCTGTCGAGTGATGAAGATCTTGGTGATGAAACCCTTGAGATGCTTATCAAGAGCAAGCAAGAGGCAGAGATCTTTAACGATCTGCCCCTCTTTGACATGGATATTCTGAACAACTTCATTGACGAATGGTTTGATGACCAGAGCATCAGCATCGATGATCTTCAACTGCCAGTTGACATCAGCGTCACCTTCCACAGAGCCATTGCTAATGAGTTGGCTCTGGCTCAGAAGATTGTCGAGCTGAAGAACAAAATTGACTATGAGAAGGCTTACTTCAAGAAGAACATGGCCAAGCTCAGCGTGGCTGTTGAGGATATAGACCTTAGAGTCACCCGCCAGGAGGGGCCGGGTTACTCGTAGGGTCGTTGCCAGAAGCCCGGAGCCAAGGTTCAAGACGATGGGCCAGAGATGGGCTGAGACCCGGATATGGCTTAAGGCCCGTAGTTACAATCATTACTATAATAGAACTTGTAGTATAAGGCAAGTATTGTTTAGAGTCCGAGCCAGACACTCTTATGAGCCGGCCGGGACTCTAAGGGCTGCTGGGCGTCAGCCTCCCTATATAAAGGGACGACCCGGCAGCGGTTTAAGGGCGACCACAAGATCATCGAGAGCCGGGCATAGCTGTTTAGCTCCCTGGCAATCGTAACCCTAATCAATAACACCTCGAACTGGACGTAGGCTTTTACCTTCACCGTAAGGGGCCGAACCAGTATAAATCTTCGTGTTCCTTGTCCCGCATAACCCCTTCAAGCTTCCTAGTTGCGATGGCTCTACGACTAAGTCCCAACACGAGGACATCTGCCGTGACAATTCCACGACAGTTGGCGCCCACCGTGGGGCCAGCGCACGGTGGATTTGAGTTCTTGAAGGGCAGCTTCGAAGGGCTCAAGGGATACGCTGTGGGCCGGCTGACTAAGAGTCGTCGCGGCAAGCTCTACATCGACGACGCGGACTGGGGCCCCGACGCCGGCTCAATTGAGTACGGGTACCGGGTCCCCTTTGGCAGAATTCATGTCTTCATTGGCAAGATTGGAGAGCCGGGCCCCGAGTTGGATCTCTGCGCCGATCTCATCGAAACGGCTCAGTGCGCACGACCCGCCCGGGCCCGGCCTACCTTAAGGCGCGCCTTTGTGGGATGCATCCATGGAGGGCCCTCAGATCCGTCCGGGTCTGGTGACGAGGCTGCCGCCGGCTCTGACGGCGAATCGGCCACTGATGAATCAAACTCATTGTACCAACTCCGGGATAGCAGGCTCATGGGTTGTTTCGATGGCGATAGTATTCCGGACCTTTTTGAGCCGCCAAGTCAGGTTGGAGTTTTTATGGCCGGCGCGCAGCCTGTTCAAAACCCCGCTGCCGGATCGGGAAACCCGGTGCCTTCCCCGGCTCAGGTGCTGATGGATCTCACGGACAAGATGACGGCCCTGTTAACCGCCGCGGTTGACCCGGCAGATCAAGCTCGGCATGATGCGGAGGTGGCACAGTTAAAATTGGATCTGATAAAAGCTAAAGAGGATCTTGCAGCAGAAGGGATCAGGCTGGCTGCGGAGCGGGCGGCCCTCGACGCCCGGACTCAGCAGATTCAGGCACAGTCCTTCCAACTCACGATGGATCAGAACGCGGCCAACGAGGTCATGAGAAGGAGGCATCAGAAGGCCCAGTCTCGACTCCCGCCGGTTTACGATCCGCGCAATCTCTTCAACACGCCAGGTGCGGGATCCAGCAACCCGCCAGGGGCCATTGCGCCCGGGTCAGGACCCCTTATTCAGCCACGAGTGATGGGGCCTCCCCAGGTGCCCCCTGCCCCGCCTCAGTATGTGCCAATACCCCCGGGTCATTACGATAACCCGCTAGAGAACATGGTAGCTGCGGCAGCACGACTGGCGGCTCTCCCCATTGATGGTGACTCTCCGGCGGCCATCGAAACCCGCCGGGTCAGGGAACTCCTTCAAACAGCGCTGGCGCAGCAAGAGGCATACTCCTACAGCCGGGACAGGATCCACTCGATCCCTCGTCCAGGCCAGAGCCCGAGTTACAGCCGGCACATGGTCTCAGCAACCGGCTCAAGTAACGTCCGACGCCATGACCCGCCCCCTGACCATGGCCCAGTTCATAATGGAGCCTTTTACGCAGCAGCCCAAGCACGACAAGAGGCGGAGCAGGCGCCTCAATTGACGGCTTACCAGACCCCCCGGCGTATCCAACGACTTCCGTTGATGTGGGTATCCCTACCAGGACCGGGGGTGTCCCTTGTTTGGTGCCAGCCATCCGTAATGAACGTCTGCCTAAGGACTTCAAGGGCCCAAGGAAGGTGCCTAACTATACAGCAGACTTATAGCCTGCGGGCTGGATTGAGAGTTATGAGATGGCTATGGAATTGCTAGAGGTCAGCGAGGCGGCCATGGCCAAATATTTCACCATGATGTTAGATGGAACTGCCCGCACATGGTTAAAAGGGCTACCACCGAACTCCATTGGGTCTTGGGCTGAGCTGAAAGCCCAGTTCATTCAAAACTTCAAAGATACCTGTAGGCAGTCTATGTCAATTGTGGATTTGACTAACTGTAAGCAGCAGGAGGGTGAATCCACGACCCGTTGGGTTCGCCGGGTCAAGGAGATTATACATTCATCAGATAAGATGGATGCCGGCTCTGCAGTCTTAATGTTGGAACAGAACTGTCGCTTTGTGCCCCTTAAAATGAAACTCGGGCGGCTTAAACGCGACTGCACCGATATGGGTACACTGATGGCGGCTCTCGTCAAGTACGCCGATTCTGATGGTACCAAGGATCCCCCTTCAGATGATGAAAGGACAGGGAAGGGAAAGAAGAACGGCAATGGCAAGGGTCCTCAGTTTAACCCGGGGAACCAAGGAGGAGGCAAGCGTAAGGCCGACGGCAGCTTAGAGTTTGTAGCCAACACCAACTCTCAAGGCAATAACCAGCGACGCAAGGGGAGGCCCCCTCCCCGAGGCGGCGGGTCAGGACCTTCTCTGGAGCAGCTGTTGAATGAACCTTGTCCGAGACACGGCTCTAGAGAGAAGACAACGACTCATCTGTGGAAGGATTGTGCTATCATGAAGGCCTTTAAAAACTACAATGGCCCGGGTAGCGGCTCAGGTGCCGGCGGCTCAGGCGCCGGCGGCTTCCATGGCCCGGGCGGCGGCTCAAATTCCGGTCCTCAGAACGGTCAAGGGGGCTTTAATCAACAGTCTGGTCAGGGCCATCAACAGCAGCAGGGGGGTTATCAGACCAACCCAAAGCAGCTCAGCGGTGGACAGTATCATGTGTTCACCACTAGTCTGTGCAAACGAGACGAGAAACTTCACAAGAGGGCTGTTAATGCTATTGAGCCGGCGGTTCCACGCTACTTGCGGTGGTCTGAGCAGCCCATAGTGTGGAGCAGGGAGGATCACCCTCCCCGGGTGGATAATCCGGGCCACTTGGCCTTAGTGGTGGCTCCTCAGGTGGGAGGCTATAAGTTCACAAAGGTACTCATGGACGGAGGCAGCAGCATCAATATCCTCTATTATGAGACCTTTCGCCGTATGGGGTTGGTTGACAAGAACCTCAGCCAGTCGAACACTATCTTCCATGGTGTGGTACCTGGTAAGTCGGCTTATCCAGTCGGCAAGATTGAGTTGGAAGTAGCCTTTGGCGATGAGAACAACTACAGGGTGGAGAAATTGACCTTTGAGGTGGTCAAGATAAGAAGTCCATACCATGCTATATTTGGACGGCCGGCTTACGCCAAGTTCATGGCACGGCCGTGTTATGTGTACTTACAGCTCAAAATGCCGGGTCACAATGGGACCATCACGGTTCACGGCAGCCGGAAAGTGGCCCTCGAGTGTGAGGAAGGGGATGCAACTTATGCAGAGTCTGTCTGTGCAACAGAGGAGCTGAAATTTTACAAAGACAATGTTGATCCAACAGATATGACCTCTCTGAAAAAGCCAACCACAGAGAATGAGCCGGCGATGAAATTTAAGTCAGCTGATGAGACTATGCTTGTTGATTTTGTCCCAGGAGGCTCGTCTCAGCAGTTTAGCATCAGTGCAAATCTGGACCCGAAATAGGAAAGCGCGCTCATCGAGTTCATCCGTGAGAATAGGGACATCTTCGCGTGGAAGCCTTCTGACATGCCAGGTGTACCTAGAGAACTCGCTGAGCACACTCTTAATGTGGATCCAAAATTTAAGCCGGTCAGACAGTTCCTCCGGCGGTTTAATGAAGAGAGGCGAAAAGCTATTGGTGAAGAAGTGGCCCGGCTCTTGGCGGCCGGGTTTATCGTTGAAGTCTTTCACCCAGAGTGGTTGGCTAACCCGGTGCTCGTACTTAAGAAGAACGGCACCTGGCGGATGTGTGTGGACTACACGGACTTGAACAAGGCGTGTCCGGCTGATCCTTTTGCTCTCCCCCGTATTGATCAAATCATTGATGCTACTGCAGGTTGTGCACGCTTAAGTTTCTTGGATGCTTATTCCGGGTATCATCAGATTAAGATGGCAGTGAAGGACCAGGAAAAGACGGTGTTCATCACTCCCTTTGGAGCCTTCTGCTATGTGTCAATGCCCTTTGGACTCAAGTGTGCGCAGGCGACTTACCAGCGCTGTGTACAGAACTGTCTTCATAAACAAATCGGGCGCAACGTTCACGCTTATGTGGATGATATTGTGGTAAAATCCATCAAGGAGGAAACCCTGATAGATGACTTAAGAGAAACCTTTGACAACCTCCGGGTCTACAAGATGATGCTTAACCCGGCCAAGTGTGTTTTTGGTGTCCCTGCAGGCAAACTATTGGGTTTCTTGGTTTCTGACAGAGGCATTGAGGCTAACCCGGAGAAGATCAAGGCTATCACCTCCCTAGCTAAGCCGGCATGTATAAATGATGTTCAGCGTTTGGCGGGTCGCATCGCTGCTTTAAGCCGGTTTATAAGCCGTTTGGGTGAGAAGGCTATGCCCTTATATTAGTTGATGAAGAAGACTGATAACTTTATCTGGAACGATGCAGCTAATACCGCTTTTGAGGATTTGAAAAAGCAACTGGCAGAGCCACCCGTCCTTGCTGCTCCGGTTGATAAGGAGCCCTTGCTACTATATGTGGCGGCAAACGCACGAGCCGTCAGCGTGGCTATTGTGGTGGAACGCAAGGAGGCGGGTAAGGAGCATCCGGTCCAACGGCCGGTTTATTATGTCAGTGAGGTACTCATTGAGTCCAAGCAGCGGTACCCGCATTGGCAGAAGCTCGTATATGGGGTGTTCATGGCAAGCCGGAAGCTTAAGCATTATTTTCAGGGTCATCCCATCACTGTGGTCAGTTCCGCCCCTCTTGGTGATATTATCCAAAACAGAGAGGCTACAGGGAGAATTGCTAAGTGGGCTATAGAACTTGGACCTCATGGCCTTAAATATGTGCCACGCACTGCTGTTAAGTCTCAGGCCTTGGTGGATTTCATCAATGATTGGACAGAGTCACAAGTGCCCGAGCAAAAGCCGGACAACACTTATTGGACTATTCACTTTGATGGGTCCAGGCAGCTGGAGGGCTCAGGGGCTGGTGTTGTCTTGGCTTCCCCTAAAGGTGACAAATTCCATTATGTGCTACGGTTGATGTTTCCTTGCACTAACAATGCGGCTGAATACGAGGCTTTGCTGCACGGTCTTCGGGTGGCTAAGGAGATGAGCTTAAGCCGGGTGAGGTGCTTTGGTGACTCAGACTTGGTGGCTCAACAAGTATCAGGCACCTGGGATTCTAAGGATCCTCTCATGGCGGCTTATCACCGCGAGGTTGATGCCATTGCTGGGCATTTTCAGGGATACCAAGTGGAGCACATTGATCGCGGGAAGAACGAGGCGGCTGATGCGTTAAGCCGGCTAGGCTCTCAGCGAAAGCCGGTGCCGCCTAACACTTTCCTGGATGTCCTGTATAACCCTTCGGTTAAATTGCCTACAGAGGAGGACTTGGCTATCCCTGACCCAGAGGCGCGACTGGTGGCGGCTCTTCATGTCATACCAGACTGGACAATGCCATATCTGGCTTATATAACCCGGGGCGAATTGCCTGAGGATGAAACTTTGGCCAGGCAAATAACCCGGCGGGCTAAGTCAATGATTGTTATCGACGGTGAGTTGCATCATCGCAGTGTTTCAGGGGCATTTCAGCGTTGTATCTCCCCTGAGGAAGGTCAAGAAATCTTGCGCGAGATTCATGACGGGGATTGTGGCCATCATGCCGGTTCAAAATCTCTTGTGGCCAAGGCTTTCTGTCATGGTTTTTATTGGCTGGCGGCTCACGCTGATGCAGAGGACTTGGTAAGTAAATGTGATGGCTGCCAAAGGTTCTCACGACGGGCTCATGTGCCGGCTCAGGAGTTGAGAATGATCCCAATCACTTGGCCCTTTGCGGTCTGGGGGCTTGATATGGTTGGGCCTTTTAAACGGTCCAAGGATAAGAAGACCCACCTCTTGGTGGCAGTTGACAAGTTCACGAAGTGGGTGGAGGCTGAGCCAGTTAGCAAGTGTGATGCAGCCACGGCGGTTCAATTTATGAAAAAGGTGATTTTCCGCTTCGGCTTTCCGCACAGCATCATAACTGACAATGGCACCAATCTATCCAAGGGCGCTATGGAGGAGTTTTGTCAACGAGAGCATATCCGGCTTGATGTTTCCTCAGTGGCTCATCCCCAATCCAATGGTCAAGCTGAGAGAGCTAACCAGGAGATTCTGAAGGGCATCAAACCCCGGCTTTTGGTCCCTTTACAACGGACGCCGGGTTGTTGGGTGGAGGAGTTGCCCTCCGTTTTATGGAGCATCAACACTACTCCTAACAGGTCTACAGGCTTCACGCCTTTCTTCATGGTTTATGGAGCAGAAGCAGTCCTCCCCAGTGACATCCATCACGATTCACCTCGGGTAGCGGCTTATGTTGAGACGGATAATGAAAAGGCGCGCCAAGATGCTCTGGACTTGTTGGACGAACAGCGTGATGTGGCAGCAGCCCGTTCAGCGATTTACCAACAAGACCTGCGCCGTTATCATAGCCGCCGGGTCAAGTCCCGGGTCTTCCAGGAAGGCGACCTTGTGCTTCGGCTCATCCAGGATCAAACAGATGCACATAAGTTATCCCCACCTTGGGAAGGGCCCTTTGTGGTCAGCAAGAACTTGCACAACGGGTCATATTACCTCATTGACATTCGGGAGCGCAAAGATTCACGTAAGTCTGAGGAAGAGACCCGTCGGCCGTGGAACATAGCTCAGCTTCGGCCTTACTACACTTGAGCTGCCGGCTCTCGTGGTGTACATATTTATCTCAGCCATGTATATATTATGATAAGCAATAAAGCAGGACCTCTGTCCTTTGCTCTCCTCCAAATATGTGTGTTGTTTTTTGGATGCTGACTTAAAGAGGATCCGGCTTATGATCATATTCGAATCTAGCCGTAAGCAGTAAAGTCACTTGGGGGCTTCCTGTTCACACATGGGTCGTATTCGAACCAAAGAGAACATAGCTGTCGATACCCATTTGATTGGCAAAGTGCCGAGCTCATTGGGAGATTGACTTTGGTCATATTTGAATCATTGTTTAACCCCTCTGAGAACCGACATGGATCGTATTCGAATCAGTGTCGTCAAACAATTTTCAGAATCACTTGGGGGCTTCCTGTTCAAACATGGGTCGTATTCGAACCAAAGAGAACATAGCTGTCGATACCCTCTTGATTGGCATCGCCACACCCACTGGGGGCTATATGATCGTATCCGAATCTTAGCTTAACCCCTTTGGACCGGGTTTCTGGTCGTATTCGAACCGGAAGCCCCTAAGTTTTTTATATTTTATCACAGGTCCACTCTGATCACGTCAAAGTATGTACTGCCGGGTCTCACTTGCCGGCTTAATTTTGGTTTATCTTGTTAGTTGAACATCATGGATGTCATCAAGACAAGTAAATCGGAGTTGTGGTACCAACCGTGCTACCCGGGTTATTTAACCCGGAAGTATGCTTACAGGCTGTTAAGTGTGTTATCACGGCTATGATCAGAGTATAGTTAAGGACCAGTCTTTCTTGGTTCATATTCCGGGTTATCCATCTCAAACGCCTGATTCTCAGAGCGGTAAGCCGCCTTGAGACTTGTGATTCGCCTTTCTATGCAGATACTTAAAGGCACCTTTTAAGGTTGAGAAGGACAAAGGGATAATTACGACCCGGAAGAACACTAAAAGGATAATTTCAAGGGATTTCAGCATTCATTACGTGCACGATGGCACGGCAGAGATAAAATGTTGCACCTAGTCTATTACAAAATTCCTCAAGTTTCAAGGTTGGAGCGTTGTTTGGTGAACCGCCAGCCGCTTTATGATGTCTGCTGGGTTGACGTCCCCGGCTCGTCTTCTGCTCCGGTTGATCCCAAGACCTCGAAGGTTGACGACTTCCAGTCGATGCCGCGGAGAGCTTCGAACTGGGCTTCTTCGTCGACTAACCCGGCCGGGTTAATCTCCGGGGCGAAGGTGTGCTGGCGAGCCGGAGGAATCAGATTAAGAGCTTCATAGCGAGGGGTTGGAATCCTCTGATTCTTCGCGTTGTATCCCGGCTGATACTTGGTTAAGTCGGTGTCGTTCCCGATGATGGTGGCCACCGGGCGCACAGCCTTCACACATGCCGCGAAATCCTTCTGGTCGAATGCTGAGCCGTCTTCTTTCAGGCTGGGGTAACCCAGGGCGATGTCTGCCGGGTCTAGCTCCGGCAAGAATGCTTTGGCCCGGCTCAGCGCGGCGATTGCTCCGGCTCTAGCGGATGCTCGTCGTAGCTCCTGGATCCGCTGCGGCAGAACTGTGAGCCGGCGCAGGACTTCGGCTAGATGAGTTGGGACCTCATTCGATAGGGCCACCACAGCTAAGGCCCGCTGTGACCCGGTGTAGAGCTGTTCCACCAGGGTGTACACGGCCTTTAACTTGGTGACCACGCTCTGGTTTAGGTTGGCGCTTCTGGAACCTGTTTAAACAAACATTAGATGACCCGGTGACAAGGATGAATCAGGAGATATAAACATTCTAACATGGGTGAAAACCGGTGAGGCGACTTACCGAAGATGGCGGCTACCATTTGGGACACCTGGCGCTTTAGGCTGGAGAGCTCGGCGGTTTTTTCCGCGAGTGCCTTCTCCGCCTGTTCCGCCCGGGTTACCAGTGCGGCTTTCTCCTCAGCCCAGGCCTTCCGCTCAGCATCAAATTCGGTCTTCAGTTTCTCTTGAGCGGCGATGCTGGAGACAAACTTGGCGTTTGCCTTCCGGGTCTCCATCTCTTGTGCCTTCAGCCGGCTCTTAAGATCCGCAAGGTCCGACTCTAATTTTTTGCCAACAGCCTGCATATATTTCCGGGTTATTAACAGTCATTATATAAGTCCCAAGCGCTTTCCAAGCAAAGACACTTGGCACTTGGGGGCTAATGCATATTGAACGTATCTATCTATGTACTGCCGGTTCACTTGAGTAAGCCGGAATCTAAGTCTACGACATATTCAAGTATATGTCCTAGACTTGGGGGCTAGCATGACAAGGGTCACTATGCAGAAAGTAAGCAGACAGCAGAAGGATACCTCAGATTTTTGTTGGATCTGGTTGACCATGGCGATCTCGGCGTCCCGGCTCTTGTGAACCTGGCTGATGTAGCCAGAGACGAGCTCTCCAATGCTCAAGTCGGTGTAGCTGGAGAGGTCCAGATTCACCCGGTGGGGCTGCAGCAACTCCCCCTTTGCGGAGCACTTGGCCAACGCGGTTGGTCTCCCCGGCTCAACGAACTCCGTCCGGGTAATCACCACGTCCGGGTCGTCTGCTGGAGGGGTTGAGCCGGAGGCCTCCGGGTTAGCCGCCGCTTCGGTCGTTGTCTTGGTAGTCGGAGCAAGGACTTCAGGCGCCGTGTCCATTGGAATGGTGGCTTCGGGGGCAGAGGCAGTTGGCGGTTCTTGAGCCGTCGCCTCCGGCTCAGGCAAGTCTAGCACTCCGGCTGACCGGGTCTTCTTCACCCTCTTGGTGAGCTTTGCTTGAGCACTGAAAGAACAACACAAGTTAGTACAAAGCATATGAGTAAAGACCAGAATGACATGAGATGATTGTTATTACCCGGGTGCGGTCTTGAAAGCCGGCAGGTTTGACTGCATGGAGTCACCCGAAGAGGGGGAGGTCTCCTGATAATTGGAGTCAGAAGAGTTGAGTGGCTGACGGATAACACCCGCCAACGGATGAAAGGGGTATAAGTTAGAAAAAACCTCAGTGCGACGCTTCCTTGTTGCGTCAGGTAACCCGGCAGAGAGATCGGTGTCCTTGCGGGCCCGGGTGTGGCGCCGGCTCTCATGAACCTACTGCTTCAAAAGAAATTGAGGGTCTTGATGAGCTAAAGGATGTGAAAAGCTTACTTTCCGGGTTACCCTTCGGACTTTCAGCTGTGGTAAGGGCTCCGAGCCGGAGGAAAGTGATGTTACCTCTTCAACCACCGGGTTACTGGCGCCGGTGTCATCCTGTCGATAAGCAAGTGTTGATAAGGCAGGCAGCAACAACAGCAAATATGGCAAGAATTTAAAGGTTTAAGGATTACCTCTGACTCGGAGCTGTCGCTTAATTGCAGTAGCTCCGAAGCAGTGGGTCTGCTTCCCTTCTTGCGAGGGGCGGCTTTCTTGGCGGCTTTCTTCGCCTTCCTGGCTTTCTTGGCCGCCTCGTGGTCATACTTGACCCGCCAGAATTTATCATCAGCCTGAAAATACAGCAAGGAATTCTTAAAATGGTTCAGAGCGAGGTGACATGCAAAAGAAGTTGAAAGGTTAAAGTCAGCGGCTTACCGCTGGGGCTGGATTGGTCTTGCAGAACGGGGCTAGCCCGGTCCTTCCACAGTCTGCCAGGCTCTCGTTTAACAGAGCCTTGGTCTCTTCTTCAGCAACGTCTTCTGCAAGATCATTGCGAATGTGCCTCTGCGGGTCATCCTTTCGCCCGGTGTATTCACACATTAAGCCAGGGCGGCGGCTCAATGGGATCACCCGCCATGAGATCCAGACCCGGACTAGATCAATTCCATTCAGACCGTTGCCTAGCAGGGCCTTGATCTTATTGATCGTTGGAAGGAGGGGCTGGCGTTCCGCGGCAGTCAGTTTGTCAGACAGTGGATGAGTTGGCTCCAGGCGCATTGGGCGAAAGCCGGGCAGCGGATTCTCGTCAGCCGGGGATGTATCTTGGCGGTAGAACCAAGTCATATTCCAGTCCTTAGGGTGGCTCGGCGGCTCTGCATAAGGGAACAGACAGTCCCTACGTCGCTGGATGGAGATGCCGCCTAATTCTAGACTTGGCCCGTTGGCACACTCATTTTGGCGGTTCAAATAAAATAGCTCTCTGAAGAGCAGCAGATTCGGCTCTTCTCCAAGATATACTTCACAAAAGACTTGGAAGTTGCAGATGTTGGATATTGAATTGGGTCCTATATCTTGAGGCCGAAGGTCAAAGAAGTTGAGCACGTCCCGGAAGAATTTTGAGCCGGGCGGTGCGAAGCCCCGGCTCATATGGTCTGCAAAGATCACTACCTCCCCGTCCCTCGGCTGTGGTCTTTCTTCTGACGGATCAGGGGCACGGTAGGACATCACTTCCTTCTTGGGCAGATATCCGGACTTAATGAAGTTGGCCAGGGTCTCGTCAGTGACGTTGGATCTCATCCAGTTGCAAGTGATGGGAGCCTTGGGAGGCATGGTGAAGGTTGGTGGTCTATGATAAAGAGAAAAGCGTCCGGGTTAATTATAAACCGGAGATTTATTGTTCAAACTAAGGTGGCGGCTTATGAAGGGGACTAATGATATATACTCAGATACGGGGAATTATCTAAGCCGGAGGAGCATTCAGAATAAGGTGGTTGTCTACGGCTTACTGTAGTTAAGCCGGAGGATTCTATGGAGCATGGTTCTCTTTAAACCGGAAAGTTCTACGGCGCGTGTTTTCTTTAAGTCGGAACTATAAGCCGTCAAGATTCAAGGGCTGCAGTTTTTACTAAGTGTGGTAAAACAGATTTCACATATTGCAGTAACTTTTTTGGATCAAAATGGTCGGGTGAAATGAAAATTTTCTAGACCTAAAAGACAGAGGTAGGAGAAGTTCTTGAGGTGGAACATGGTGCTTATGCAGTAAAAAGAGGGTTTTTTGCAGGAGAAATGGATCTCAAACATCTACCGCGCTGACTTTATGTAAGGTTAAAGATCAACCGAGTGTGGTGACTAAGAGCTACTGAGGTTTGCGGCAATGGTGACGAACGCGAAGAACACAAGTTGAACCCTACAGTAGATCTACCTAACAGGGCAAAGGAGACTCACCGGAGTTGGAAAGAGCGAAGGTCGCTGCCGTGAATCTGGTCCGAATCAGGGTGATGCAGCGGCCGGGTTGATGAAGACCAGGGGCGCGGCGGGGGCGGTAGTGGCGGAGCTCGGACAGAGAAGCGACAGCGCGAGGAGGAAGAAGGAGAGCGTGTGAAGGGAGCGTTGGGCCGGCCTATTTATAAGGCAGAGTCATAAGTGGGCGCGAGATTCAAGGAGACCACGGCGTGGTTATCTCCCCCTCACGACGCCTCAATTTTCGGAACGGCAGTAAAAGCAAAGATCCGTTGCGGATCTGGCGGAGTAAAAAACGGACTTAATGGAGGATGACGTCACGGCGGATTATCCGGAGTCCAGAGGATGACGTCACTCCGGGTTATGGCCTTCGCATGAATGGTAAGCCGGAGATTTTTTCTGTCGGCAGAATTGAAGATTGACATGAGCCGGCTCAAATCAATCTGGGGCCTAATGTTGAGGATATAGACCTTAGAGTCACCCGCCAGGAGGGGCCGGGTTACTCGTAGGGTCGTTGCCAGAAGCCCGGAGCCAAGGTTCAAGACGATGGGCCAGAGATGGGCTGAGACCCGGATATGGCTTAAGGCCCGTAGTTACAATCATTACTATAATAGAACTTGTAGTATAAGGCAAGTATTGTTTAGAGTCCGAGCCAGACACTCTTATGAGCCGGCCGGGACTCTAAGGGCTGCTGGGCGTCAGCCTCCCTATATAAAGGGACGACCCGGCAGCGGTTTAAGGGCGACCACAAGATCATCGAGAGCCGGGCATAGCTGTTTAGCTCCGTGACAATCGTAACCCTAATCAATAACACCTCGAACTGGACGTAGGCTTTTACCTTCACCGTAAGGGGCCGAACCAGTATAAATCTTCGTGTTCCTTGTCCCGCATAACCCCTTCAAGCTTCCTAGTTGCGATGGCTCTACGACTAAGTCCCAACACGAGGACATCTGCCGTGACAATTCCACGACAGTAGCTGATGTGCAGATCTTCAAGAAGATGATGCATGATCTTAAGGAACAATTTGTTAAGAAGCGTGAAGAAGGTAAAGGCTCATGAGAGCAGATGAAATACTTCGCAAAGAAATGCGTCCAGGCCCACAATGAAGCTGAAAAGCGCAAGGCTCTTGGGCGTCCTGGCATCGACCCCAAGATGGCTGCCAAGCAAAAGAAGTGTGCTATGGTCCAAGCTGAAGCATCAAGGCAGGAAGAACCTCGCATTGTCTTCCCTTCCATCATGGCATGCTCGAAGCCTAAGGTCCCCTCAGTGGTCTCTGAACTGAAGAAGACAAGGGCAGCTGAAGCCGAAGCCAAGAAACACAAGCACAAGAATGCTTCTGATGATGCACCATCGAAGAAGAAGCTGAAGACAAAGTCTTCAAAGAAAGAGTGTGCTGCAGCCTCTGAGCCCCTTATTGTTGAGCCCATTTCTGTTGCCCGTCCAGCTTCCACCAACCAAGAACGTCGCATTGTGATCCACATGCCTGCTTGCACAGAGGCTCCTGAAGATGAAGAATTTCCAGTTGTTGACCCCATCACAACTGAAGACATTGGTCGTGAAGACAATGTTGAAGATGATGAAGTCCTTCCTCAACTCGAGCACCAATTGGTGTCATCGCCTGTTCTTATGAACAGCGAACTCATCAGCATTGGTCATGCATTAACACCAATTGCTCAGGATGATTCGTGGGCTGATCGCCCTCAACAAGACACCCCCATTCATGATGAGACACCCAGAACTCCACCACCTCAAGTCACCACTCCGGTGCTTGACGACGACAACTACATGGTGCAGACCACTCCATCACCACAGGCGTCGCCCGCTTTCTGCAGGCTTCGCAAAGGCCCTAGGCCACAGGTCACCATGTCGAGCATTCCGGAAGGGGAAGTGCAACAAAGCTCAGTTGCACGTCAAGTGTTTCCTGGAGCCACCCCTACTGCGAATGTCTCTGAGTCTGAAGCTAAAGCTGCTGAAGACATTCCGGCTGCATCAGCCGGTGAAGATCAAGAAACAAGAGAAGAAGAATGAGTTGCCACACCCCCTGCTGCTGATCCAATCATTCTTGAGGAGAATGTAACTATGCCCGACCCTCCTGTTGTTGAAGAAACGGAGGTTGAAACCACTGAGGCTGCCACAAACAATGCTACTGACGCCAATGACGCTATCATGGCCGAAGACAATGTGGAGCCTCAAGCTAATGAGGTGCCTGAAGCTCAAGAACAACCTGATGCCACTGTGAATGCTAAAGCCACTGTTCCACCTCCAAGGCCTCACACCATTGAACAGGCATATAATCACGGCCAGCTTGTCACGGTGAGATGGCCCGTTTTGGTTCCACCATCTGCTCCCGGACCACAGTACAACTACCATGTTGAGCAGTGGCCTCAGGTTCAGAAGCCAAAGCCCAGGCTGCCAAGGCTTCCAAGTGCTGCCACATCGCCAGGATCGTTCTACGTGACCAGCTTCAGGGCACACAACACATTCTTCGACAGCGCCAAGAATCCATATACGAAGCCAAAGATCTCCTCTGACCGCTTCTGGAGCTATCAGCAGCGCAGCTATTACTCCTGCATTCTATACAATCAAGAGCGCCACATGTGTCTTGATTGTGAAGCTATTGCTGGGCTGCCCTGTCTTGAAGAAGCACTGGACTGCTTTAGGGATGCTGGTCTGCTGTAACTGATAAAGAGCACTGGAATGAAGAGCTTCTGCTGCAGTTCTATGCCACACTTCACATTCTTGGCTACAACAGGGATCTGAAGACATGGGTCCTTGAGTGGATGTCAGGGGATGTGCATCATGAAGCCAAAGCTCAAGACATCATCGAGCTATCTTCCTTGCCCACTCCAGGTGAGCTCTATGAGCCTGGTTGTCAGCTACACAGAAATGAACTGCATAGTATCTTTCAGAAGCCTAAGCCAAAATGAGCCAGATGCTCAACATGATAAAGCCATTGCCTCAAGATGCTGAATATCCCAAGGAATTCTTTGTCAAAGACCTCGAGTACTTGCCCCGCACAATGTATCATATTCTGAGGCGTACTCTATGGCTAATCAAGGGATATTCTTCTGAAGCCAAACTTGAAGGAACAATGAAGACATTGGTATTCTATATTGTCAATGGCATCAGATTCAATTCCCAGGATTTCTTCATCAGACAACTTGCTGCATCTGGGATTGATCTTTTTGGCTTGAAGTTTTATGCTCCATGGGTGATGCGCCTGATCAAACTCCATTCATCTGTTGACTATCAGCCCTCAGTGCGCAATCATCTTGTTTTTCTGCCTGAGGTTGATCTGTCCGTTGAAACCATCTACCCTGAGCCTGCCAAAGAACCCCTATATCTTCATAGTGTTGATCGTCAAAGCTTCACGCAGCCAATCGAAGGAATTCATGTTCCCAATGCTGCCACTACTGCTTATCCTCTGGCTGGCAATATGCGTGAGCCACATCGTGCCAACACTGAAGCCAATGCTAGTACAATCGCCCAAAGGCCTCGGAAGCGATCTCGTGTACTTAATGACCGAGAGCTTCTTGTGGCCTTACATCAGAAGAAGGACAAGCACCATGACTGGCTAAAGCGTCAGATGCAGAGTATCTTGATGGACATCAATCACATCAGAAACTTGGCCACCAAGAACTCATTCGTAGCCCATGAAGCATGTCAGCGGTCTTGGAAGAGTCTCACACTACTATGCCCTGAAGCAGATCTTCGTGAAGATGGCTTCACTGAGGGCTTCAAATTCGATTCCAGACCTCCACGTAATGCAAGCTGGCGCCGCACTCCATCAATAGAAGATTCTGAGTATTCATCTTCGGTTGCAACTGTTGTTGCGAGAGTCGTCGATGAAGAAGACGACGCCACTTCACCGACCATGGCTGCACTGCATCTCGACACTGCACCAAGCCCTTCTGCACCACCGAACTCCAGCGTCGACCCTGCACCTTCATCTACTCCGGATGGGAACGAGTAGATACTCTATGTCTTCAAACCTTTTTGGTCATTACTGACAAAAGGGGGAGAAGCATATGAGTTGATAATCTTCAAGCGGGTCCTTATGGGTGGTTGCTATATTTTGCCAAGTGTTTACAACTCTCGTGTTTTGATACTTCTGGTTCTTTGGGTTGTAACACTTAAACTTTATGGTTGTCTGCTACTTTTTCTGCTACTCTGTGATGCGATGATAAATTCCGCATGAAGTCATTCCGCAGACGTCCATTTTTCATTATGCATGTCATTATCTTCGTTATATCTTTATATGCATGATGAATTGTCCTCATAAGTTGAAGAGGATCTCCACAAAGTAAAACCTGCCATGTGCATTTGCATTCAAAAGCAAATTACTTATATGCACATCTTCAGGGGGAGCCTTTTGCTACTTATGAAGACAATGCCTTAATCCTTAACCTTTCACATACTTTTATCCCCATTGAAAACTTCAACCAGTTTGTCATCAATCACCAAAAAGGGGAGATTGTAAGTGCATCTAGTGCCACCCCTACTTGGTTTTGGAGTATTGACGACAAACTTGGTTGAGGGACTATGTGTTTATGAGAATTGCAGGATAACACACGTAGTAGTCCCACATTGATTCGGTTTACCTACCAGAGATGACCCCTAAAAATGTGTGAAGACATTGAAGACAATGGTGGTTTGTGAAGATATTCACAACGAAGATTATGACTTGAGAAGACATTCACGTGAAGACTATGGAGTGCGAAGACATAGTTGTTTTGTAGTTTCCTTTTCTTCTTTGTTGAGTCATAGGAACCATCGCACTGTTAAGTGGGGTCCAAGTGAAC
This sequence comes from Triticum aestivum, assembly GCF_018294505.1. Classification (NCBI taxonomy): domain Eukaryota; kingdom Viridiplantae; phylum Streptophyta; class Magnoliopsida; order Poales; family Poaceae; genus Triticum; species Triticum aestivum. Next base: position 208,454,627 of record NC_057796.1, read on the forward strand.
AAAGTCAGAGTGACTGAAGTGATGCTCAACCAAATCCTATGTCTTCGAGCAAAGACAATGAGAGCAAACCTTATCCAGAGCTGGATGAGTCAACTTTACTTGTAGCCCAAGTCAAGCTGCCGCGTGTGTTTGAAATCTAACCGTTGGACACGTGTAAGTTCCTGTAACACCCCCGGTGTCATGCTACAGTGATCCCCTGTTAATGGTGCCATGTCATCATGATACTGTTGCTAATCTTCACTTGATCCAAATCACAATTCAAATTCAAATCCAATCTAAAGTCAAAAATTCATATTTGTCAGACATGAAAACTAAAATGTTCATCATGTGGCAAATAATCATTTGTTAATATTGGTGGTGAACCAACATTTTTTGCAAGGTGTTTAAATGGACTAAACCAATTGAAGCTGTGGCTAAAACAATAGATTAAATGGCTTTTTAATTTATAAAAATTGCAACCTTTCCAAAAGCCTCACAATCTTTTCGTGGCAGTGCACAATAATTCTTTGAAATTGTTTTGGCCAGTGGCATATTTTTACAAAGTCATTTGTGGCAAAAAAAAAAGGCAAAGCTGTTGGAAAAGGGAAAAACAAAAGGAAAAGGAAACACCCCCCCTCTTCCTGGGCTCTAGCCACCCGAACCAGCCGACCCATCCCAGCTGGCCCACCTCCCCCGGTCGCCCTCCTCCTCTGTTCATCCGACCGAGTCTCCTCCCGCCCGTCCCCGCCTAACCCGGCGCCACGCCCCGTACGCCACGCCGACAGGGAGGGATAAGGACGCCATGCCCCAACCCCTCGATCCCATCCCCCTCCCACTCGCTCACCACTCCCCTAGCTCTCTCCGCCTCTCCCCTCCTCCAGATCCGCCTCTCGCCGACGCGCCCATTGCCGCCACCGCTCACCGTGGACACGACCATGGTGCCCTCCACGCGACCTCCCCATGTCTGTCCGCCTCGCCGCGGACCGCCTCGTCCCGTGGTACAACCCGTTGGAGACGGCAAGCCCTGCAACACCAGAACACCGTCGTCGTCATCCTTGAACCACCACGAGCTCCATCAGCTTCTTCCTCTTCGTCCGCTGCCATCCTCTGGAGACGGGGTGCACAGCAACGACAGGATCGAGCTCGTCCTCGTCTTCGGCCACCGTCACCTCTCCGCCGCCGCCACCACGTCCTCTTCCTCAACCTCGGGTCGCCGCCGTCCACCTCGTCGATCCGCTGCTCCGGTGCCTCCCCGACCCTTCCCCGAGCCCGCCTCGCTTGAATACAGGGCCCCGTGAGCTCTCTTCCTTTCCCCTCTCTCTCTCTCTCTCCTGTGCGAATCCATGTCCGGAGCTCAGCTCCGCTCGCGTTCGCCCGCACCTCACCACCGAAAGCGCTCACTGCTCGTCGTAGTACCCGCGACCACCGCGACCTAGGCCACGCTCGCGCGTGCCCGTAGCTGGCCACCCCGCTCAGCCGCCCGTCCGCCCAGTTCGTGCCCCTGCACGCCTGCGCCGCACCCCCCCTTGGTCACTTCGGTCGCGGCCGTCCGCGCCTGGCCGCGCCCCTGCTGGCCGTCGCCGCCCACGTCCCGCCGCCTTCGGCTGCTCCTGCTGCTAGCCCCCCTAGCGCTGCCGTTGCTCTACGTAGCTACCGACCGCCCGCACCTACGCCGCAGTTGGCTCCTGCCGCCCCGCGCTGCCCTCCTGCCTCGCCGCCAGCGCCGCCTCTGCTGCCTACCCGCCGCCGCCCTGCACGCCCTTGGTCGCGCCCACGCGCGCGGCTGCTGCCGCCCCTCGCGCCCGTGGGCCGCGCCCAGCCCCTCCTTCCCTCGCTGCTGCCTCGGCGCCGCGCTGGCGCCCAGGCGCGCCCACACGCCCGTGTCCGTCCAGGCGGGCGCCCATGCCCGCGGCCCCGTTAGCTCGTCGCCCGCTAAGCCCCCCACTAACTGACCAGGGGGCCCCACTTCCATGTTATTTTTAAAAATAGGTTTAAAAATAATAATTAATAAATTAATTAGTTAATTAATTAATAAGTTAATAACTTAATTAACTCTGTTTAATTAGCTTAATTACATAACTAGTCTAATTAAACTGATTAGGTTAGCTATTGTGTATATGACAGGGGGCCCCACACACTGTTAACCAGTCAAATGTTGACTGTTCAACTGAACCCCCCTGGCCCACCTATCAGCCACTGGGTGCACTTTTGTGTACCCTGTCCTGGGTGTCCCTAGCTTTTTAGCACTTATTTTTGAATTAATAATAATTTCAGAATATTGTTTAAATTTTTAGAAAATCATAGAAATTAAACGATAACTCGGATGAAAATGTTTTCTACATGAAAGTTGCTCAGAACGACGAGACAAATCCGAATACACTGTCCGTTTACCTGTCAGATAGCTCTAACTAGCTGAACATGGAACATTGCCCCTCCGGTCATCTGTCTGACACAGGTCCGGAACCGAGAAAACATTCCCGGTTGAATTCCCCCTTCACCTATATCGTGTAGCCTTACGTTAGGTCACACCCGGCACCACATATTGCCATGTTATGCTTTGTGATGCTTTGTCTGCTTTATATTTATTGTTTCTTCCCCCTCTTCTCTCCGGTAGACCCCGAGACCGATGCCGCCCCTGTGATCGACTACGTCGACGACGACACTTCTCCCCTTTCAGCGAAGCTTCCAGGCAAGCCCCCCCCCCTTTGATCATCCCGATATCGCCCATTCCATAATCTCACGCTTGCATTAGATTTTGCTATTATTATTGTTTGCTCCTATTCTGATGCATAGCCTGCTTTTGTAACCTGCTTATTGATACCTACCTGCTTATCCTAAACTGCTTAGTATAGGTTGGTTGGTGATCAATCCGTGACCCCCACCTTGTCCTTGTTGCCCCTGCTTCATCATCGAAGACCCGATCAACGGGATCGAAGACCAGGCCCCGGCACCGCACATCACTTTACCCTTAGTTGCTCGACACTACTGGGTTACTATCGAGTACCGAGGGTGAGACCCCAACAGCACTTCTGATGTTAACCCTATAGTGAAGCTATTCGGTCGTGGTCATCGAGGGTGATTCCACCTTAACCACTTCCGATACGACTCTATCGTGCAACCCCTCAAGTGTGAACCTCGGGAGTGGTTCCTCTTACGTTCACCTTGATGATTACATCGAGTGGAATTCACCGGGGGTGATTCCTCGGGTTTTCCCCTTGATGTTTGGACACACGGTTACTATGGTTACTATGAATTTACACTGAACCCTGTTACTAAAGACGGGTCGGCCCTGAGGGGTACCCGCGCGAGCATATTTGCGAGTGATGAGGAGTCGGGTTGACCTGGAGGGTGCCCGCGAGATAATTACGAGGCGTGGCCGGGCATTCCTAGCCCTTGCCGCAAGTCCTCGAGACGGGGCAACGGCGTCACATCTTTCGTGAGTCTCAACTTGTTACCGCGCGTTCCTAACCCACTACGATTTGGATATTTGATACGAGGGGCCTCTGGCCTGATAGCACTAACCATCACGTGGGCATAGTATGGGCGTTCTGTGTCGTATGCATCAGCTGAAGCTTAATAGACGTCAGCGACTGAGCAGCGTGCGTCGGGTTGGACTGCGTAAGCACCTGCCTTGTTGAAGGAGGTAGCTAGGTCTGCTCACCGGCCGCGTACGCAACATGCAGGAGTTCCCGGGGCGATGGCCCATGACCCCTGGGGCATAGGTTTAGTCCGGCGTGCTTGACCTCTCTATTAAGCCTAGGTCGGGTTGCGGCGTATTGTTTGGCCGAGGCCGGGCATGACCCAGGAAAGTGTGTCCGGCCAGAGTTAATCGAGTGTGGTGGGTAAGTTGGTGCACCCCTGCAGGGAAGAAAACATCTATCGATAGCCTGTCCTACGGTAACGGACACTTGGAGTTGTATCCCGATCGATACAACTAAAACTGGATACTTGAGATGAGAATTGGATTGTGATGAGAAATGGATAGTATGGCTCCGGTATTGCTTTCTCGCAGGGAGTCGAGAAAGGATCTCTGGCCGAGGTTGATAACACTACTACTACTTTACTTTATGCTACTCTACTCCCTCCTGTTGCTGCAAGATGGTGGTTTCCAGAAGATGCTAGTCTTCGATAGGACTAGGTTATCCCCTCTATTCTGGCTTTTCTGCAGCCCAGTCCACATATACAGCCTGCCTTTGATAATGTTGCATATGTAGTGTAGATCCTTGCTTGCGAGTACTTTGGATGAGTACTCACGGTTGCTTTGCTCCCCCTTTTACCCCTTTCTTCTCCTTTCCGGTTGATGCAACCAGATGTCGGAGCCCAGGAGCCAGATGGCACCGCCAATGCCTGCTACTACGTGGAGACCGCTGACGACCAGGAGTAGTTAGGAGGCTCCCAGGCAGGAGGCCTTGCCTCTTCGATTGCGTTGCTTTCTTCTAGCCTTCTTAAGGCAAACTTGTCTAACTTATGTCTGTACTCAGATATTGTTGCTTCCGCTGACTCTTGTGTATTCGAGCTTATGTATTCGAGCCCTCGAGGCCCCTGGCTTGTAATATAAAGCTTGTATTATTTTAATTTGTGTCTAGAGTTGTGTTGTGATATCTTCCCGTGAGTCCTTGATCTTGATCGTACACATTTGCGTGTATGATTAGTGTATGATTGAATCGAGGGTGTCACACGTTGGTATCAGAGCCGACTGCCTGTAGGTAGCCCCCTTTCCAACTGCTTGGCCGAAGTCGAGTCTAGTCACTACAAAAAACTTTTACTAACATGGCTGTGTGTCTTACAGGCCCACGTCGCCATTGGGTGGTATTAGGATCTTTTTATTCCTCGTCTATACTCTGGGACTCTGATCTCTTGTCTATTCGGGTTAAAGATTTTACTAACTCTGACTCTAGGATCTCGTAACCACTTCCTCCCGGAGAGCCCCTTCATTCCAGATGATGGCTTGATTCAACAGAAGACCCCGAAGATACTCTCCAATGTTATCCCGATAACTTGTGCTCATCGCAATTGCAATTCCATATCACCGATAAATCCCTCTGGATAACTACATACACCTGTCGTTCATATTGTCATCCCCAGTTGATCTTGTTATTACAAGATGCCTTGTAATAATTTCAGGTATTTCGAGAATCCATTGTGCCTGCTGCGTTGCAGCTCCTTTTCCGCTTAAATACATGTACAAATAATTCCTCACAATTATCGGGGATTCGTTCATCCCCAATTGTTTAGGTATTTCACAAAAGTCTTCAAAATACCATTCGATCTTCCAAAAATCCTCAGCAGCCTATTGTTGTTGAAATTCTTGTTTGCTTGCATTATGGTTAATTCCATATTTCCAGTAATCTTCGTTGACATCCTCTGTCACTATCGTTTCGAGTCCCTTGATCCAATATGTCGCGAATGCTCGTAATCCTCAATCAAATCCTAGCATTCATCCTTCCGGCTCAGACGTCACTCCAAACATGAGCTTGTTCTTGTCAAATCAAACCTTAATTGATTGTCGATCTGTATCGATTCAACTCAGTTATCTTTTGATCAGAGGCTCTGCTTCAGATCTTCTGATTTGAAAATCGTAATTCCTTTGTATTCAAGCTTTGAAGTTATCCAGTTATATCTATAACCCGATGCCTTTGCATTCTTTCTTCTTCTGGGTGAGTATCGATACTCACATCAGATCTTTTGTGGACCGCCATATCCTTGGTTGGATTATTATCCGACAATGTCCTTCATATTCATTAAACTTGTGAGTTTTGCCCTGACACATAATGCCTTTGGTAAATTCTATCATCTGCTCATGTCAACCATGCTCTGCTTTCGAGCTGGTATATTTTAATCCTGAAGTTAGTGGTATATGTTCCTAAGGTACCCCTACGGGTTGAACTTATGCCTTCCATAATCCGCGTGAACCCGAGCGTTTTCACGAGTCATACTCCTCTGGTGTTTTGCAAGATAAAATTATCAACTTTGTAACTTCATCAAAAGCGAGCAGTGAATGAAATGCATTGGAGAAGTGAGAGTCGACCTTGAACCTTTGTGTTCATGCCCATGGACCCGATGTAGAACTTATCATGGAAGCTGCTCGTAAAAATAATTATTTCCTTGGTACAAGTTCATCTTGTATCTATGAATTGATCCTCTGCAATCGTGGTTCCGACCATATTTCCTCCTTGATTCTATTTCCTGGATAAGTTAAAATACTTATCCTCTACAAATCATTTCCCCCGTCCAACCTCTACTCTGATTTACCTTTCGGTATTACCCCTAGTACTTGTTACTGGGAAGTTTTATACCCCATCACATCATTCCTAGCCTGATCGGCTATATTTTTATCATGTCAATTTTAAACTGCGCTACCTGGTCCTTATGCCCGGAGCAACTTCCGACGATGAACTAAACTTACGTCGATCTTCCTCATCTTTTCATTTCACCTCAAACAACAAGCTTGACTTCGAGCTTGTGTCGAATCCGTGGGTCTCATAGCCTTTCACTTCATCCTTCCTTTTCTGCTTGATGGCATCTTCAAGAGTCTCCCAAATTTTTTTTTTGTCATGATCACCATCCACACTTTGGCTTCTTTAGAGATGTCAATTGAATTCATGGCTAGAAATACCATCCCCGTCCCTCGATGATTTGTGATATCATCGATGACATCTTGACTTTTTGCCAACACAGACCTGGTTGTGCTTGGTTATTCCTTACGTTCTGAGATAATCTTGGAATTGTTTCTCGGTATCTCTTGAGATCTTCGAACCCAATCTTTACTTGACACCATATCATTGCTGCATCAAAGCATGACTGTGGTATTCCGAATACCAACAATAACATCGGAAGCTTAATACAAAATGTTTCTCGTTCAATTACCCTCACACCGTTGTATGGGTAATATCATGATTCTTCCCTCGCCCCATTATCCAAATGCTTTTGAACTTGCTGTCCTATCATGTATATCCTGCTCTGCTTTTCCTTGGGAAGGATATACTCCCAACTCTTATGTGTAAACACATCTTCCTTTCCATTGGACTGTTGATCTGATAATCATATTTTTCCTGTCCATTGCTTTGTTTAAACCTTTCTTGTGATCTATATGATATAATCAGAAATAAATCCTTATAAAACACCCCGATGTACAACCTTGTCAGTGAGACCCTGTTACTAATGTTGCTGACATTTCGGTATCACCGATGGATACGAACTTTGCCTATTGGTCCGCCTTGAATTAACGAGCAGGAAAATAGTTCTCTTCGTCCCTCGCCCTTGGTACCAACGTTGTTGGCAACATAACTGACAGTCTATCATCTGGCATGCCTTGCTATCAGCCCCCTTTCTACTTTTAACCGGCCCATAACCCATAGTTACACAGGATCGGAACCTGACTCTCCTTTATATATTTGATTCCGAAATATTCTTGCATTTGGCTTCGTATCTTGTCACGAACCACCTTTCGGGAGATGATCTATTCCCGATGCTCTGAACCTCCTTTCTCACACTCTGTTCAGGTATCAATCGTTTGTCCATTCACTTGAAACTTCCTATTGTACCTCCATACTTTGCTCTCGATGTTTATTAAGTTTCAACTCGAGAGATACTTCTGCCTCATTCCCTGCATTATTCACCAGATAATTAACCCTATAAGGGTCAGTTCTCCCGAAGTTACTCTTTGCTTCCCCACTTAAATCTCGGGACGAGATTTCTTATAGTGGAGGAGATTTGTAACACCCCCGGTGTCATGCTACAGTAATCCCCTGTTAATGGTGCCATGTCATCATGATATTGTTGCTAATCTTCACTTGATCCAAATCAGAATTCAAATTCAAATCCAATCTAAAGTCAAAAATTCATATTTGTCAGACATGAAAACTAAAATGTTCATCACGTGGCAAATAATCATTTGTTAATATTGGTGGTGAACCAACATTTTTTGCAAGGTGTTTAAATGGACTAAACCAATTGAAGCTGTGGCTAAAACAATAGATTAAATGGCTTTTTAATTTATAAAAATTGCAACCTTTCCAAAGGCCTCACAATCTTTTCGTGGCAGTGCACAATAATTCTTTGAAATTGTTTTGGCCAGTGGCATATTTTTACAAAGTCATTTGTGGCAAAAAAAAAGGCAAAGCTGCTGGAAAAGGGAAAAACAAAAGGAAAAGGAAACAACCCCCCCTCTTCCTGGGCTCTAGCCACCCGAACCAGCCTACCCATCCCAGCTGGCCCACCTCCCCCGGTCGCCCTCCTCCTCTATTCATCCGATCGAGTCTCCTCCCGCCCGTCCCCGCCGAACCCGGCGCCGCGCCCCGTACGCCACGCCGACAGGGAGGGATAAGGACGCCATGCCTCAACCCCTCGATCCCATCCCCCTCCCACTCGCTCACCACTCCCCTAGCTCTCTCCGCCTCTCCCCTCCTCTAGATCCGCCTCCCGCCGACGCGCCCATTGCCGCCACCGCTCGCCATGGACACGACCATGGTGCCCTCCGCACAACCTCCCCATGTCTGTCCGCCTCGCCGCGGACCGCCTCGTCCCGTGGTGCAACCCGTTGGAGACGGGAAGCCCTGCAACACCAGAACGCCGTCGTCGTCATCCTATAGCCACCACGAGCTCCATCAGCTTCTTCCTCTTCGTCCGGTGCCATCCTCTGGAGACGGGGTGCACAGCAGCGACGGGATCGAGCTCGTCCTCGTCTTCGGCCACCGTCACCTCTCCGCCGCCGCCGCCGCATCCTCTTCCTCAACCTCGGGTCGCCACCGTCCACCTCGTCGATCCGCTGCTCCGGTGCCTCCCCGACCCTTCCCCGAGCCCGCCTCGCTTGACTACAGGGCCCCATGAGCTCTCTTCCTTTCCCCTCTCTCTCTCCTGTGCGAATCCACGTCCGGAGCTCAGCTCCGCTCGCGTTCGCCCACACCTCACCACCGAAAGCGCTCACTGCTTGTCGTAGTACCCGCGACCACCGCGACCTAGGTCACGCTCGCGCGTGCCCGCAGCTAGCCACCCCGCTCAGCCGCCCGTCCGCCCAGTTCGTGCCCCTGCACGCCTGCGCCGCACCCCCCTTGGTCACTTCGGTCGCGGCCGTCCGCGCCTGGCCGCGCCGCTGCTGGCCGTCGCCGCCCACGTCCCGCCGCCTTCGGCTACTCCTGCTGCTAGCCCCCCTAGTGTTGTCGTTGCTCTACGTCGCCACCGCCCGCCCGCACCTGCGCCGCAGTTGGCTCCTGCCGCCCCGCGCTGCCCTCCTGCCTCACCGCCAGCGCTGCCTCTGCTGCCTACCCGCCGCCGCCCTGCACGCCCTTGGCCACGCCCACGCGCGTGGCTGCTGCCGCCCCTAGCACCCGTGGGCCGCGTCCAGCTCCTCCTTCCCTCGCTGCTGCCTCCGGTGCCACGCCGGCGCCTAGGCGCGCCCACACGCCCGTGTCCGTCCAGGCGGGCGCCCACGCCCGCGGCCCCGTTAGCCCGTCGCCCTCTAAGCCCCCCCACTAACTGACTAGGGGGCTCCACTTCCCTGTTATTTTTAAAAATAGGTTTAAAAATAATTAATTAATTAATTAATAATTTAATTAACTTAATTAACTCTATTTAATTAGCTTAATTACATAACTAGTCTAATTAAACTGATTAGGTTAGCTATTGTGTATATGACAGGGGCCCCACACACTGTTGACCAGTCAAACGTTGACTGGTCAACTGGACCCCCCTGGCCCACCTATCAGCCACTGGGTGCACTTTTGTGTAGCCTGTGCTGGGTGTCCCTAGCTTTTTAGCACTTATTTTCAAATTAATAATAATTTCAGAATATTGTTTAAATCTTTAGAAAATCATAGAAATTAAACGGTAACTCGGATGAAAATGTTTTGTACATGAAATTGCTCAGAACGACGAGACGAATCCGAATACGCGGTCCATTTACCTGTCAGATGCCTCTAAGTAGCTAAACATGGAACATTCCCCCTTCGGTCATCTGTCTGACACAGGTCCGGAACCGGGAAAACATTCCCGGTTGAATTCCCCCTTCACCTATATCGTGTAGCCTTACGTTAGGTCACACCCGGCACCACATATTGCCATGTTATGCTTTGTGATGCTTTGTCTGCTTTATATTTATTGTTTCTTCCCCCTCTTCTCTCCGGTAGACCCCGAGACCGATGCCGCCCCTATGATCGACTACGTCGACGACGACACTTCATCCCTTTCAGCGAAGCTTCCAGGCAAGCCCCCCCCCTTGATCATCCCGATATCGCCGATTCCATTCTCTCATGCTTGCATTAGATTTTTCTATTGTTATTGTTTGCTCCTATTCTGATGCATAGCCTGCTTTTGTAACCTGCTTATTGATACCTACCTGCTTATCCTAAACTGCTTAGTATAGGTTGGTTAGTGATCCATCAGTGACCCCCACCTTGTCCTTGTTGCCCCTGCTTCATCATCGAAGACCAGATCAACGGGATCGAAGACCAGGCCCTGGCACCGCACATCACTTTCCCCTTAGTTGCTCGACACTACTGGGTTACTATCGAGTACCGAGGGTGAGAACTCAACAGCACTTCTGATGTTAACCCCGTAGTGAAGCTATTGGTTCGTGGTCATCGAGGGTGATTCCGCCTTAACCACTTCCGATACGACTCTGTCGTGCAACCCCTCAAGTGTGAACCTCGGGGGTGGTTCCTCTTACGTTCACCTTGATGATTACATCGAGTGGAATTCACCGGGGGTGATTCCTCGGGTTTTCCCCTTGATGTTTGGACACACGGTTACTATGGTTACTATGACTTTACACTGAACCCTGTTACTAAAGACGGGTCGGCCCCGAGGGGTACCCGCGCGAGCATATTTGCGAGTGATGAGGAGTCAGGTTGACCTGGAGGGTGCCCGCGAGATAATTACGAGGCATGGCCGGGCATTCCTAGCCCTTGCCGCAAGTCCTCGAGACGGGGCAACGGGGTCACATCTTTCGTGAGTCTCTGCTTGTTACCACGCGTTCCTAACCCACTACGATTTGGATATTTGATCCGAGGGGCCTCTGGCCTGATAGCACTAACCATCACGTGGGCATAGTATGGGCGTTCTGCGTCGTATGCATTAGCCGAAGCTTAATAGACGTCAGCGACTGAGCGACGCGCGCCGGGTTGGACTGCGTAAGCACCTGCCTTGTTGAAGGAGGTAGCTAGGTCTGCTCACCGGCCGCGTACGCAACGTGCAGGAGTTCCCGGGGCGATGGCCCATGACCCCTGGGGGCATAGGTTTAGTCCGGCGTGCTTGACCTTTGTATTAAGCCTAGGTCGGGTTGCAGCGTATTGTTTGGCCGAGGCCGGGCATGACCCAGGAAAGTGTGTCCGGCCGGAGTTAATCGAGCGTGGTGGGTAAGTTGGTGCACCCCTGCAGGGAAGAAAACATCTATCGATAGCCTGTCCTACGGTAACGGACACTTGGAGTTGTATCCCGATCGATACAACTAGAACTGGATACTTGAGATGAGAATTGGATTGTGATGAGAAATGGATAGTATGGCTCTGGGATTGCTTTCTCGCAGGGAGTCGAGAAAGGGTCTCTGGCCGAGGTTGATAACACTACTACTACTTTACTTTATGCTACTCTACTCCCTCCTGTTGCTGCAAGATGGTGGTTTCCAGAAGATGCTAGTCTTCGATAGGACTAGGTTCTCCCCTCTATTCTGGCTTTTCTGCAGCCCAGTCCACATATACAGCCTGCCTTTGATAATGTTGCATATGTAGTGTAGATCCTTGCTTGCGAGTACTTTGGATGAGTACTCACGGTCGCTTTGCGCCCCCTTTTCCCCCTTTCTTCTCCTTTCCGGTTGATGCAACCAGATGTCAGAGCCCAGGAGCCAGATGCCACCGCTGATGCCTGCTACTATGTGGAGACCGCTGACGACCAGGAGTAGTTAGGAGGCTCCCAGGCAGGAGGCCTTGCCTCTTCGATCGTGTTGCTTTGTGCTAGCCTTCTTAAGGCAAACTTGTCTAACTTATGTCTCTACTCAGATATTGTTGCTTCTGCTGACTCTTGTGTATTCGAGCCCTCGAGGCCCCTGGCTTGTAATATAAAGCTTGTATTATTTTAATTTGTGTCTAGAGTTGTGTTGTGATATCTTCCCGTGAGTCCTTGATCTTGATCGTACACATTTGCGTGTATGATTAGTGTACGATTGAATCAAGGGCGTCACAGTTCCTTAGTGACCCAGGGTCATTTCGGACAAATCAGGTCGGCTTGCCTCCTAGCTATAAATAGCCCACCCCCTACACCATAAATTGGTGGCTGCTCAGAGTTAGTGCACGACTTTTGTCATTTGAGAGCAACCCACCTCCGAAGCATTTGAGAGAGAGATCCTTGCGAGGACAAAGCCCAAAACACCCAGAGCCAAAGAGTGTTAGGCATCACTGAAGTCTTTCTGTCCGCGTGATCTGAAGACTTGTTACACTTGAGGACTGTGAATCCTCCAGCCGGTTAGGCGTCGCGTTCTGAGCATCCAAGAGTCATTGTGGATTGCCAGTGAACGAAGTCTGTGAAGGTTTGGAAGTCTACCTTGAAGACTTACCAGAGTGATTGGGCGAGGACTAAGTGTTCTTAGCTCAAGGGGAATAAGGTGAAGACGCGGTCTTCTGAGTTAAATCTCAGCCTCCCTAACCAGACGTACAGTTGTCACACCAACTAGAACTGGTCCAACAAATTCTTGTCCTCACCAAGCAACTGGTTCTATCTCTTACCTCTCCTTACTTACAGTATGTCTTCGTGAAGTCATTGCCTGCTTGCATGATCTGATTGGCTTCACTATGTGAAGACTGTTGTTGTTTGACTTCATACTATCTTCCATCCTGATCCATACTACCTAGCTGCTAATAGTCTTCGTGCTTTCACTTCATTGCTTACTTGACTATGGCTTGTCTAGTGTAGTCTACTTTCCGCTGCATATCAATAGTTTCATTTCTACTGTTTGTCTTCAAAGCCCCCGTGTTTTGAAGACTTTCATAAATATCGCCTATTCACCCCCCTCTAGTCGATAACTAGCACTTTCAGCTTGTCCTTGTCGATGACAACCGGGAAGTCTTTGTGCACGTGCCTCTAAGGACCATCACCTTGGAGCCACAGTAGTCGTCGTTGAACCCTTTAATAGATCTAAAACACCTGATGCCTGTCACACGACGAGAAACCGTAACCTCACGTCCCCAAGGAGACGACAGGAATCTACGTCGGAGCTCCGTTGAGTACGTTCGGATTGTCGGAATCAGGGCTCCGGGGACCCAAGAAGGTTCGAACTCCGGGGTGCGCTCGTTCCTACCACCCTACTCAACCTCACAACCTCATGGCGATGCTCCGGCGTGCTTGAGCTAAGAAAGAAGAACAGTGGACACGACAGTTTACCCAGGTTCGGTCCACCTCGCAGTGTAAAACCCTACTCCCGCTTGGTTGAAATTGCTTGGGGAAATGGAGTACAAGCGCGTGGCTCTAGTTGCCAAATGTGCCGATCCTTTCTACGGTGGCACCCTGCCCTCTCTTATACTGGCCTTGGTCCTCTTCCCCCGAAAGCACATGGCGGAAAGGGTTGCCACAACGGCTAATTCGAAGGGGTACAGGGTTGCAGCTTATCTTGACTAAAGGCGGTCTTCGCCTGCAAAAGCCCCCTACCGTGACGCGCTGGTGGGCTCGGTGCCGACCTCCGTCCTGGCGAGCCCGTTGTCTTGGTCCTCTTGCACCGAGCGGGTAACCTTTGGGGATTGCTTTGGGAACCGGCGAGCTGTCCTTGCTCCCTTAGCACGAAAAATCAAAGCCTCCACATCCACGCCTGTTGGCATGGCCTCTCGCGCGGCTCATCGTTGCACACATCACCCACATGGAGTCACAATGCCGTGCGACTCGCCTGGCCGCGCCTGACTTGCTCACCCATCGAGGGGCCTCGGGAAATCGCCCTGCGAGGGGGCCTCGCGAGGCCGCTGATGACGCATGCTGATGTGTGCCTCGTGAGGGTCTTGCCCGTGAAGTCTAATGGTGGGCCGTGCTGGGCCCATGGCATGCGTCACGTCTTGGGCCGCAAGTAGACGGGCCGAGGTACCCCCAGTCCCACAGGCTCGACACGGATTGACTAACTCGAGGAGGATTGGAGTGTGGAAGACAAATTCGAACAAGAAGCGCCGCCATCCGCCTGAGCGCCGCAACTGCGAGGACTAAAAACCCTAACCTAAACTACTAACCGTAGTGGAGGCACCGGAATTCTCCTCCCCGCCACCGGCCATCGGAGCAGCATGCAAATGTGTGTGTGTGGGGGGTCCTTATCGGCAAAGCATGGAGGGGAGAATTTGCCCTACCCGTCAAGGGTTAGGGGAGCAGCAAGACGTCTCTTTCTCGCTGGGCCAGGCTGACGTTGAGCCGGATTCAAACAACAAAGGTAAAGGAATGATGGGGGGTTTAAGGGCTGACTATGTTCCAACAAAATGTTAGATATAAGACAGACAAATCAAATGACAAAGAACTAAATCAACACATGACACATAAGGATTTAACGTGGAGAACCCCTCCAACACAAAGGGGAAAAACCCACGAGCGCCAGCCAGCAAATCCTCACTATATCAAAGGGGGGGGGGTTACAAACGTCGGAGATTTACAACTGATCAACTTACCCCGTGCGGCGGCTTACAAAGGATATATATAACACAAGTTACCAAGCCCCCGACGACGAGCCTCGCTCCACTCGCTCATCAGAAGTTAGGCTTTATCTGTATACTTGAATTGGGATCCAGCATAACATAACAGATAATGTGTTTTGGCAGCCTCGCCTTTCTGATTATATTAAGATCAATGTTGACACTAGTTTTGAGGAGAACATCAGCACCACTAACATGAGGGTTGTTCTTAGAAACACTTCTTGCAATGTCATCATCTTTTCATGGGGTTTTATTGGACGGTGTGCTAGTGTTAATGAAGCTGAGCTTCACAATCGTTGGGCTTTATATCGGTATCACACTTCAAAAGTCTATTATTTTAAAGACCGATTATGCTTTCGGAGCTGCTTTCCCACCAAATAAGAACCTTGATAGATCGCCTCTCGTTGATCCGAAGGAGGCATTAAGTATCTCTAGGCTGCTGCATAATTTCAAATGTCTAAAATTAATCGGCTTGCCAATGGAATGGCACGTGAGATTGCAAACTATAATTTTGATAATAGGTCTGATTCTTTTTTAGGTGACTAGAAAAAAGGACCGTCCGATGCAACGGGAGAAAAAATACCACACGCTCTTAATTTACAAAATGGTATATAGTCTGAGAATTTATAGCTACGACCCAAACAAAGATGGTTTTAGCCTAAAAAGTGCAGTTCAAGATTCCACAGGTATTCTATTTCAACACGGCTTGCATATAGATTTAATCCATACAAAGAAACGGGCAAGTGATCATGCATTTATTCATGTCATGTGTGAAATAGGGTATTGTTATGGGCCGGTAAAAGAAAACGACAGAAACAGATGATGACACATTAGCACACTACGGAGACATGTGTGCATCAAGGGCGTTTTTCAGTTTAAGCATCACCAACTTAGGGTAACTCTTAAACACTTTTTTTCACATCCATATTTCTTCAATACATGAAGAGTTGTTAAAAAGATACATGATTTTTTAAGCATAAAGAGAGATTTTCTTTGTCTGAAGAAGAACATTTTTGTATGGTCTCCTATGTACGCAGGTACTTGCTTCCATATTTCATCACTATTTCTTGTCATACATGTCATAGGTATTGGTCCCTGTTTGATCATTATTTATATCTTGTCAAACATGTCTTTTATTTTATGTTTTGTCATGCATGTCTGCTTTTTACTTTTTGCCATGCATGTCCTCTCTTTCTTCTTATATATAGAAGAATAGCGCAACATCTCATCTTTATCGGATCTTCTCTACATTTTCTCTTTTATTCTTTTATTAGCGGACATCCCATCTTTATTGAGTCATTCTTTTATTTCTTGTCATGCATGTCCTTATTTATTGAGCCAATAGCCAAACTACCACTAGTGAAAACCACAAGTGCCAAAATACCACTATGAAGAACCAAAGTGCCAAAATAGCACTCACTTGAAAATTTTCATGCCAAGATACCATTATGAACTAACTGAGACTAACAGATGAGTACAAATACTACTTTGCCCTTTACTGTGCGCTTGTGGCTGGACAAGGGAAAGGTGCCGGCGCAGCCGTCCTCCTCCAAAGCTCAGTCCGCACTGGCGCGCGCTCGCCGCCGCCGATGGACTCCGCCAGCGAGAGGCATGTCTCCCTCCTCCGCATTGTCAGGCGCAGCCGCACCACCGAGCTCGCCGCCGCCCGGCCGCACCTCGACTTCGCCACCTGCTCTGCGCGCCACCTCCGGGCTCCGGATGCCACAACCGCTACTGTGCTGCCTCAGCCCTGCTGGCCGCTGTGCCTCGCACCATCAGCAACTAGCAAGCGGCGGTGGCGCTGTGCAGCCACATGGCGCAGTTAGCTTATGACAAACAACAACAAGCAGCACACACGCATAGTATCCGGCAAGATCCAGCGGCTGCGAGCGGGGCCATGCTCCACGCGCGGTTCCGGGGCAAGGAGGCTACACGACGTCATCCACAGTGGGGCGGCGATGGGTTAGATGCGGGGAGGAGCTGGGCGGGCATGGCGTCACGCACTGCGTGGTGGGCGCCTGGGCGGTGCTGCGTGCGCTGCAGAGTGGCGGCTCCATGTCGCTGGGAACAGTGTGGATACAGCGGCGGCCGGCGGGGCGGCCGGCTTGCCGCGTACAGCAGCCGTGGCTAGAGCTCGGGCCGACGAAACAATCTCCAGCCACTTTGACCAGTACAAGCTCCATGGCCACGGGCAGCAGCGCACACGCTCAGAGTTAGGATGAAGGGTACTTTTGGCAATGTAGAAAAAACCGACAGCTTCATCCACCGTTGACTAACAGAATCTGTTTGACAATAGGCGGTAGTGCTATTTTGGTATGAAAAACCTGAACTTGAGTGCTATTTTGGCACTTTGGTTTCTCATAGTGGTATTTTGGCACTTGTGGTATTGTGGCTATTCTCTCTTATTTATTAGGTGTCTCTAGCAAATTTATCTTCAATTTCATGGCTAATCTTGATTTTGCTGAGGTGTTCATCCCCAATCCGAATCACTACCGATATGACAGAAAGACGGATAATGCATTATTGATTAAGATTGCATCTTAGATAGTGTTTTTCTAATTTTTAACAGGTAAAATAATATCATATTTATATTCTATATATTTTTATAATCAAAATTCTGGTTAAACATGTTAAGCACCGCTGTGTGTGAAGTATGATGTAACGAATAATTGTAATAGCTTTTTTAATTGATTAAGATATGGGGTGTTTTTCAAAAGAGAAATGACGCTTTACATTTTCTCGATTAATAATACAATTACCGTATGTCATGTACGCGGACTTGCAACATGTGAGCTCTGTTTGTCATGGAGTCAGCCGGGCGTGTTGCGGGATCTATCTGCATGCTGCGTTACGACTAAGAATGTTTGTTGAAACGCAGCTACGTCATCTTCGATTCGATCTGCTCTTTCACGTCCTGCATCTCATTCAGCTCGGAGAAGACGAGCTCCTCGGCCAGCTTCTTCCGGAACGCGTGCACGTCGTCCATGGAGAAACTCCGCGCCAGCTCCTCCCCGTCCCACAGCTCCATCCACTTCAGCGCGAACAAGCCGCACGACGACTCGTCGTTCTGCTCCGGGAGGCCCGGCTCCAGACGCACTCTCCATCCGGCAACGTGTGCCCGGCCGACCTCCTCCATGCACCGCCGCACGCCATCCCGTATCTTGGACAACGCCTCCTCGTAGAACCGTAGGCCGTTGTACCGCGCATAGTTCCCGGAGTCCAGCACCTGGTACTCGGCCTTGGCGAAGTTGAGCACCGCGACGAAGAAGTGCTCCCTGTGGTTCACCAGGAAGAACACCATGTCGCTCTGGAGGTACCTAGCGGCCGTCGCCGCCACGTCGGCGGCGTCCTGGTCCGTGAGGCGTTCGTCCGTTCTTGCCAGGGAGCCCAGGTACTCGAGCCAGTCCTGCTCCTCGACTCCCAGCAGGAGGACGCGGCGGGCGTTCTTGTCGTGCTCGGCGCCCTGGCGGCGGCGGAGCAGTTCGAGGTACGCGTCCAGGACAACGCCGGAAATCTTCCGCTCCGGCCCGTCCTGGGACAGGGGCACGGTCAGGGAGCGCATGGCGTCGGCACGGACGCGGAGGTGCGGCCGCTCCGAGGAAACGAGCAGTTTGTCCTTGCGGTCCGCGTGCGCCTTGATGAACGCGATCGTGGCGTCTTCTCGCCGGTCGACGACGGGCGCGGGGGCCTGCACGCGGCGGCTCGCTGGCCGGCTGAAGCTCGTTTGTGAGGTCGTGTAGCTGCTGTGCTTCCCCTTCTTGGCATTCCTTTCGCCGTCGGCGGTCCGTGCATGAGTGGGCTTGAAAGCCATGGCTGACGGGGCTCGCATTGGGCGCACGATGCGTCACATTTATGGGCAGAGAGGGTCGGTGGCTGAGAAAGTGCAAAAACACGTGTCCATTCCAAGGTGGATTGGTGAATAAATTAGTAAGTGGACAGTTCGGAAGGGAGAAACTTTAGTGAGTCGGTTGCTACAGTTGCTAAAGGCGGTTGGATTGGAGACGACGGAACGGAAAGACGCAGGTGACTTTTTCCCTTTTGGAAGGCGAAAGACGGGACAGAAAGGCTCTAGTAACTTGTGATTGCATCCACTAAGCAACGAATCTCCCGTCTAAATGAAAAAAAGACTATAGAAGCAACGAATCTCCCGTCTAAATGAAAAGACTAAAATTTCAAACATAACTTTTTTTCGGGGACCAATAGAGTCCATGTTTATGGTCCGCCTCCAGAATACATTTCCATAGTTGTACAATCTGAAAAACCCTAAAGTTTTATGGTCCATTACAATCTGAAAAAACCTAAAATTTTACGGTCCGTTTGAGAACATTCAAAGCCCCAAAACACTAAAAAAAAACAGAAATCGAACCTTGGAATTGGCTTAATATGTTAGACAATATAAAAATGATATTAAATTATGCTAAAATTATATATAAATGAGGTACATATAGGATGGATACTAAAATTTATAAATAAGTTTGAGACGTATCAGACATCACACATAATTGCATTTTTTAAACTACTTGCGATGGCAGGTTACATTTCACATACATTTTTCTTAAAATGTGTGCAAGAAATCACACACAGTTAGACTTTTGAAAACGTGTGCAGTGATATGCTTCATCAACACGCATATTTATGCAAAACCTCTGTATAGGGAATCTCACACGGTTGCGTATTCAAAACTGTGTGCAATGATACATTACATGCACACATCTTTTGCAAAAATCATGTGCAAAACATCACATACATATGTGTTTTTTGAACCGTGTGCAATGAGGCTACATAGACACACATCTTTTTGTAAAAACTGTTTGCGTGAAATCACACACAATTACATTTACGAGTGTTTGATATTACAACATCATACACACTTTTTTGTTGGATGTTACATCACACACAGTTTGTTCGAAGCGCGTGCATTACATGTGTCTTCTTAGTAGCATTCTTCACTAGTAAAGTCTTGCATGGATAGAGGATAGTCTTTACCCCTCTTCATTTCTCGTTCAGCAATAACGATGAATTCCTTTCCGCCATTCATAAACCACAAGCTTGTCTGCTTCTTAATTCATTCAGATCTTTTCATCTGCACAAACGAAGGGTAATTCAAAACACATTAATTAATGGAAGTCTGGTGCGTGGATAATTCACAAGATTTTGAGGGCGCTCCATATTGATATCGAGCCTCTCCATAATGACTCATGTCTCTAAGTGCGCATGATGACACTAATTAACGACAAGTTAATTTGCACGAACACTTATGAATTGAATACCTTAATTAATCCACTCAAAATATACCTTAATTTATTAGCCACGTGGCAACCTACACCCAGCAGACAAAGCAGCGCATATCAGCAACACACTGACAAAGGGCGTGGGAGCAGCGCTTAGTGGGGACATCCCTGAAATTTGAGCTCCACTATCCCGCCGTCGAACGATGGATGAGCTCCAATTAAGCCGCCAATGACCTCAAGGATTGAGCTCCTCCTATACCGCCGCCAATGACTAAGGATTGACCTCCTATCCCGCTGCCGCCGACCGACCGAGCATTGAGCTCCTATCCATTCGCCGCCCTATAAAGCTCTCTATCCGTAGAGCGGGTGTTTACTCTAAGTATTAACTCAATTATGCATCCGCAACTACCAAAATACATATGTATCGGGTAGTACATCAAATACGGCTATATTTCTGAACTGTGTATGATAAGTTGTCATCTCACACAATTCCTTTGGTGAAATCATGTGTAACGTCGGCACATCGAACACGTGCACTATATGTAAAGCGTGTGCAATGTACAACGCAGTGCGATAAGTAGTTTCCCCGATCGTTATTAGATCCACAGTTTCCCCATTTTTCCCAAATCCCTAGCTAGCCCCCAAGTTCCCTCGCTTAGCGCTGACAGTGGCGGAATGCGGACGAGTGGCATGAAGGAAATATGCCCTAGAGGCAATAATAAAGTTGTTATTTATATTTCCTTATATCATGATAAATTTTTATTATTCATGCTAGAATTGTATTAACCGGAAACTTAGTACATGTGTGAATACATAGACAAAACTGAGTGTCCCTAGTGTGCCTCTACTTGAGTAGCACGTTAATCAAAGATGGTTAAGTTTCCTGACCATAGACAAGTGTTGTCATTTGATGAACGGGATCACATCATTAGAGAATGATGTGATGGACAAGACCCGTCCGTTAGCTTAGCATTATGATCGTTTAGTTTTATTGCTATTGCTTTCTTCATGACTTATACATGTTCCTCTGACTATGAGATTATGCAACTCCCGAATACCGGAGGAACACCTTGTGTGCTATCAAACGTCACGACGTAACTGGGTGATTATAAAGATGCTCTACAGGTGTCTCCGATGTTGTTTGTTGAGTTGGCATAGATTGAGATTAGGATTTGTCACTCCATGTATCGGAGAGGTATCTCTGGGCCCTCTCGGTAATGCCCATCACTATAAGCCTTGCAAGCAATGTGACTAATGAGTTAGTTACGGGATGATGCATTACGGAACGAGTAAAGAGACTTGCCAGTAACGAGATTGAACTAGGTATGATGATACCGACGATCAAATCTCGGGCAAGTAACATATGGATTACAAAGGGAACAACATATATTGTTATGCGGTTTGACCGGTAAAGCTCTTCGTAGAATATGCAGGAGCCAATATGAGCATCCAGGTTCCGCTATTGGTTATTGACCGGAGATGTGTCTCGGTCATGTCTACATAGTTCTCGAACCCGTAGGATCCGCACGCTTAACGTTCGATGACGATTTGTATTATGAGTTATGTGACTTGATGACCGAAGTTTGTTTGGAGTTCCGGATGAGATCACGGACATGACGAGGAGTCTCGAAATGGCCGATGTTGGAAATATTCCCTAGAGGCAATAATAAAATGGTTATTATTGTATTTCCTTGTTCATGATAATTGTCTGTTGTTCATGCTATAATTGTATTAACTGGAAACCGTAATACATGTGTGAATACATAGACCACAACATGTCCCTAGTAAGCCTCTAGTTGACTAGCTCGTTGATCAATAGATGGTTATGGTTTCCTGACCATGGACATTGGATGTCATTGATAACGGGATCACATCATTAGGAGAATGATGTGATGGACAAGACCCAATCCTAAGCATAGCACAAGATCGTGTAGTTCGTTTACTAGAGCTTTTCTAATGTCAAGTATCATTTCCTTAGACCATGAGATTGTGCAACTCCCGGATACCGTAGGAATGGTTTGGGTGTACCAAACGTCACAATGTAACTGGGTGGCTATAAAGGTGCACTACAGGTATCTTCGAAAGTGTCTGTTGGGTTGGCACGAATCGAGACTGGGATTTGTCACTCCGTATGACGGAGAGGTATCTTTGGGCCCACTCGATAATGCATCATCATAATGAGCTCAGTGTGACTAAGGAGTTAGCCACGGGATCATGCATTACGGTACGAGTAAAGTGACTTTCCGGTAACGAGATTGAACAAGGTATTGGGATACCGAAGATCGAATCTCGGGCAAGTAACGTACCGATTGACAAAGGGAATTGTATACGGGATTGATTGAATCCTCGACATCGTGGTTCATCCGATGAGATCATCGTGGAACATGTGGGAGCCAACATGGGTATCCAGATCCCGCTGTTGGTTATTGACCGGAGAGTCGTCTCGGTCATGTCTGCATGTCTCCCGAACCCGTAGGGTCTACACACTTAAGGTTCGGTGACGCTAGAGTTGTAGAGATATTAGTATGCGGTTAACTGAAAGTTGTTCGGAGTCCCGGATGAGATCCCGGACGTCACGAGGAGTTCCGGAATGGTCCGGAGGTAAAGATTTATATATGGGAAGTCCTATTTTGGCCACCGGAAAATGTTCGGGATTTTTCGGTATTGTACCGGGAAGGTTCTAGAAGGTTCCGAAGTGGGGCCCACCTGCATGGGGGGACCCACATGAACGTTGGTAGTGGGGGCAAGGCCCCACACCCCTAGTCAAGGCGCACCAAGATCCCACCTTAGAAGGAATAAGATCATATCCCGAAGGGATAAGATCAAGATCCCTAAAAAGGGGGGATAACAATCGGTGGGGAAGGGAAATGATGGGATTTCTTTCCCCCACCTTTGCCAACGCCCCAATGTACTTGGAGGGCAAGAAACCAGCCCCCTCCACCCCTATATATAGTGGGGAGGCGCATGGGAGCAGCACCCCAAGCCCTGGCGCCTCCCTCCCTCCCGTGACACCTCTTCCTCCCCGCTTGCGCTTGGCGAAGCCCTGCCGGGATCCCGCTACTTCCACCACCACGCTGTCGTGCTGCTGGATCTCCATCAACTTCTCCTCCCCCCTTGCTGGATCAAGAAGGAGGAGACGTCCCCGCTTCGTACGTGTGTTGAACGCGGAGGTGCCGTCCGTTCGGCGCTAGGATCATCGGTGATTTGGATCACGACGAGTACGACTCCATCAACCCCGTTCTCTTGAATGCTTCCGCTCGCGATCTACAAGGGTATGTAGATGCACTCCTCCTCTCTCGTTGCTAGCATCTCCTAGATTGATCTTGGTGATACGTAGAAAATTTTAAATTTCTGCTACGTTCCCCAACAGTGGTATCAGAGCCAGGTTTATGCGTAGATTCTATGCACGAGTAGAACACAAAGTAGTTGTGGGCGACGATTTGTTCAATTTGCTTGCCGTTACTAGTCTTATCTTGATTCGGCGGCATTGTGGGATGAAGCGGCCCGGACCGACCTTACACGTACTCTTACGTGAGATAGGTTCCACCGACTGATATGCACTTGATGCATAAGGTGGCTAGCGGGTGTCTGTCTCTCCCACTTTAGTCGGATCGGATTCGACGAAAAGGGTCCTTATGAAGGGTAAATAGCAATTGGCATATCACCGTTGTGGCTTTTGCGCAGGTAAGAAACGTTCTTGCTAGAAACCCATAGCAGCCACATAAAACATGCAACAACAATTAGAGGACGTCTAACTTGTTTTTGCAGGGTATGCTATGTGATGTGATATGGCCAAAAGGATGTGATGAATGATATATGTGATGTATGAGATTGATCATGTTCTTGTAATAGGAATCACGACTTGCATGTCGATGAGTATGACAACCGGCAGGAGCCATAGGAGTTGTCTTAATTGGTATGACCTGCGTGTCAATGAAAAACGCCATGTAATTACTTTACTTTATTTCTAACCGTTAGCCATAGTAGTAGAAGTAATAGTTGGCGAGACAACTTCATGAAGACACGATGATGGAGATCATGGTGTCATGCCGGTGACGAAGGTGATCATGCCGCGCCTCGAAGATGGAGATCAAAAGGCGCAAGATGATATTGGCCATATCATGTCACTTTATGATTTGCATGTGATGTTTGTCATGTTTACATCTTATTTTCTTAGAACGACGGCAGCATAAATAAGATGATCCCTAACTAAAATTTCAAGAGATGTGTTCCCCCTAACTGTGCACCGTTGCGAAGGTTCGTTGTTTCGAAGCACCACGTGATGATCGGGTGTGATAGATTCTAATGTTCTCATACAACGGGTGTTGACGAGCCTAGCATGTACAGACATGGCCTCGGAACACAAGCAAAACACTTAGGTTGACTTGACAAGCCTAGCATGTACAGACATGGCCTCGGAACACAAGAGACCGAAAGGTCGAACATGAGTCGTATAGTAGATACGATCAACATGGAGATGTTCACCGATGATGACTAGTCCGTCTCACGTGATGATCGGACACGGCCTAGTCGATTCGGATCATGTATCACTTAGATGACTAGAGGGATGTCTATCTAAGTGGGAGTTCATTAAATAATCAGATGAACTTAATTATCATGAACATAGTCAAAAGGTCTTTGCAAATAATGTCGTAGCTTACGCTTTAGTTCTACTAAGATATGTTCCTAGAGAAAATTTAGTTGAAAGTTGATAGTAGCAATTATGTGGACTGGGTCCGTAAACTGAGGATTGTCCTCATTGCTGCACAGAAGGCTTATGTACTTAATGCACCGCTCGGTGTGCTAAACCTCGAGCGTCGTCTGTAGATGTTACGAAACATCTGACATACACGTTTTGATGACTACGTGATAGTTCAGTGTGTGATGCTAACGGTTTAAAATTGTGGCACCAAAGACGGTTTTGAAACGTCGCAGAACATATGAGATGTTCCAAAGACTGAAATTGGGATTTCAAACTAATGCCCACGTCAAGAGGTATGAGACCTCTGACAAGTTTCTTAAGCCTGCAAACTAAGGGAGAAAAGCTCAATCGTTGAGCATGTGCTCATATTGTCTGAGTACTACAATCACTTGAATCGAGTGGGAGTTAATCTTCCAGATGAGATAGTGATGGTTCTTCATAGTCACTGCCACCAAGCTATTAGAGCTTCGTGATGAACTATAACATATCAGGGATAGACATGATGATCCTTGAGCAACTCGCGATGTTTGACACCGCGAAAGTAGAAATCAAGAAGGAGCATCAATTGTTGATGGTTAGTAAAACCACTAGTTTCTAGAAGGGCAAGGGCAAGAAGGGATACTTCATGAAACGGCAAATCAGTTGCTGCTCTAGTGAAGAAACCCAAGGTTGAACCCAAACCCGAGACTAAGTGCTTCTAAAATGAGGGGAACGGTCACTGAAGCAGAACTACCCTAGATACTTCGTAGATGAGAAGGCTGGCAAGGTCGACAGAAGTATATTGGATATACATTATATTAATGTGTACTTTACTAGTACTCCTAGTAGCACCAAGGTATTAGATACCGGTTCGGTTGCTAAGTGTTAGTAACTCGAAATAAAAGCTGCGGAATAAACGGAGACTAGCTAAAGGTGAGATGACGATATGTGTTGGAAGTGTTTCCAAGGTTGATGTGATCAAGCATCGCATGCTCCCTCTACCATCGAGATTGGGGTAAAACCTGAATAATTATTATTTGGTGTTTGCGTTGAGCATAGACATGATTGGATTATGTTTATCGCAATACGGTTATTCATTAAAGGAGAATAATGGTTACTCTGTCTATTTGAATAATACCTTCAATGGTCTTGCACCTAAAATGAATGGTTTATTGAATCTCGATCGTAGTGATACACATGTTCATGCCAAAAGATATAAGATAGTAATGATAGTACCACATACTTGTGGCACCGCCACTTGAGTCATATTGGTATAAAACGCATGAAGAAGCTCCATGTTGATGGATCTTTGGACTCACTCGTTTTTGAAAAGATTGAGACATGCGAACCATGTCTATTAGTATATATGCATGAAGAAAGTCCATACAGATGGATCATTTGGACTCACTTGATTTTGAATCACTTGAGACATGCAAATCATACCACATGGGCAAGATGACTGAAAGGCCTCGTTTTCAGTAAGATGGAACAAGAGAGCAACTTGTTGGAAGTAATACATTTGATGTGTGCAGTCCAATGAGTGCTGACGCACGCAGTGGATATCGTTATGTTCTTACTTCACAGATGATTTGAGTAGATGCTGAGAATATTTACTTGATGAAACACAAGTCTGAATTATTGAAAGGTTCAAGTAATTTCAGAGTGAAGTTGAAGATCGTCGTGACAAGAGGATAAAATGTCTGTGATATGATCATAGAGATGAATATCTGAGTTACGAGTTTGGCACACAATTAAGAAATTGTGGAAATTGTTTCACGACTAATACCGCCTGGAACACCATATTGTGATGGTGTGTCCGAACATCATAACTGCACCCTATTGGATATGGTGCATACCATGATGTCTCTTATCGAATTACAACTATCGTTTATGGGTTAGGCATTAGAGACAACCGCATTCACTTTAAATTGGGCACCACGCAATTCCGTTGAGATGACACCGTATGAACTATGGTTTAGAGAAACCTAAGCTGTCGTTTCTTAAAAGTTTGGGGCTGCGACGCTTATGTGAAAAAGTTTCAGGCTGATAAGCTCGAACCCAAAGCGGATAAATGCATCTTCATAGAATACCCAAAACAGTTGGGTATACCTCCTATTTCAGATCTAGAAGCAAAAGCGATTGTTTCTAGAAACGGGTCCTTTCTCGAGGAAAAGTTCCTCTCGAAAGAATTGAGTGGGAGGATGGTGGAGACTTGATGAGGTCATTGAACCGTCACTTCAACTAATGTGTAGCAGGGCACAGGAAGTTGTTCCTGTGGCACCTACACCAATTGAAGTGGAAGCTTACGATAGTGATCATGAAACTTCAGATCAAATCACTACCAAACCTCATAGGACGACAAGGATGCGTACTACTTCAGAGTGGTACGTAATCCTGTCTTGGAAGTCATGTTGCTAGACAACAATGAACCTACGAGCCATGGAGAAGCGATGGTGGGCCCGGATTCCGATGAATGGCTCGAGGCCATAAAATCCGAGAGGATCCATGTATGAAAACAAAGTATAGACTTTGAAAGAACTACTTGATGGTCGTAAGGCTGTTGGGTACAGAATTATATTAGCAATTACTGCATTATTTATGAAATCTTGCAGATAGGATGTCAAATCATTGTTTCCTCGACGATTTTCTTGAGGAAAGGTTGTATGTGATACAACCAGAAGGTTTTGTCAATCCTGAAAGATGCTAACAAGTATGCAAAGCTCCAGCAATCCTTCTAAGGATTGGAGTAAGCATCTCGGAGTTGGAATGAACGCTTTGATGAGATGATCAAAGATTTTGGGTTTATACAAAGTTCATGAGAAACTTGTATTTCCAAAGAAGTGAGTGGGAGCACTATAGAATTTTTGATGAGTATATGTTGTTAACATATTGTTGATCAGAAATGATGTAGAATTTCTGGAAAGCATCCAGGGTTATTTGAAAAGTGTTTTTTTAATGGAAAACCTGGATTAAGCTACTTGAACATTGAGCATCAAGATCTATAAGGATAGATCAAAAACGCTTAATAGTACTTTCAAATGAATACATACCGTGACAAGATTTTGAAGGAGTTCAAAATAGATCAGCAAAGAAGGAGTTCTTGGCTGTGTTACAAGGTGTGAGTAGTGAGTAAGACTCAAGACCTGATCACGGTAGAAGAAAGAGAAAGGACGAAGGTCGTCCCCTATCCTTTAGACGTAGGCTCTACAATATGCTATGCTGTGTACCGCACGTGAAGTGTGCCTTGCCATGAGTTAGTCAAGGGGTACAGTAGTGATCCATGAAGGGATCACATGACAGCGGTCGAACTTATCCTTAGTATCTAGTGGACTAAGGAATTTTCTCGATTATGGAGGTGGAAAGGGGGTTCGTCATAAAGGGTTACGTCGATGCAAACTTTGACACTAATCCGGATGACTCTGAGTAGTGAACCGGATTCGTATAGTAGAGCAGTTATTTGGAATAGCTCCAAGTAGCGCGTGGTAGCTGCATCTACAAGATGACATAGAGATTTGTAAAGCACACACGGATCTGAATGTTGCAGACCCGTTGACTAAAACCTCTCTCGTAAGCATAACATGATCAAACCCTAGAACTCATTGAGTGTTAATCACATGGTGATGTGAACTAGATTATTGACTCTAGTAAACTCTTGGGTATTAGTCACATGGCGATGTGAACTTTGAGTGTTAATCATATGGTGATGTGAACTAGATTATTGACTCTAGTGCAAGTGGGAGACTGTTGGAAATATGCCCTAGAGGCAATAATAAAATGGTTATTATTGTATTTCCTTGTTCATGATAATTGTCTGTTGTTCATGCTATAATTGTATTAACTGGAAACCGTAATACATGTGTGAATACATAGACCACAACAGGTCCCTAGTAAGCCTCTAGTTGACTAGCTCGTTCATCAATAGATGGTTATGGTTTCCTGACCATGGACATTGGATGTCATTGATAACGGGATCACATCATTAGGAGAATGATGTGATGGACAAGACCCAATCCTAAGCATAGCACAAGATCGTGTAGTTCGTTTGCTAGAGCTTTTCTAATGTCAAGTATCATTTCCTTAGACCATGAGATTGTGCAACTCCCGGATACCGTAGGAATGCTTTGGGTGTACCAAACGTCACAACGTAACTGGGTGGCTATAAAGGTGCACTACAAGTATCTCCGAAAGTGTCTGTTGGGTTGGCACGAATCGAGACTGGGATTTGTCACTCCGTATGACGGAGAGGTATCTCTGGGCCCACTCGGTAATGCATCATCATAGTGAGCTCAATGTGACTAAGGAGTTAGCCACGGGATCATGCGTTACGGTACGAGTAAAGTGACTTGCCGGTAACGAGATTGAACAAGGTATTGGGATACCGACGATCGAATCTCGGGCAAGTAACGTACCGATTGACAAAGGGAATTGTATACGGGATTGATTGAATCCTCGACATCGTGGTTCATCCGATGAGATCATCATGGAACATGTGGGAGCCAACATGGGTATCCAGATCCCGCTGTTGGTTATTGACCGGAGAGTCGTCTCGGTCATGTCTGCATGTCTCCCGAACCCGTAGGGTCTACACACTTAAGGTTCGGTGACGCTAGAGTTGTAGAGATATTAGTATGCGGTTAACCGAAAGTTGTTCGGAATCCCGGATGAGATCCCGGACTTCACGAGGAGTTCCGGAATGGTCCGGAGGTAAAGATTTATGTATGGGAAGTCCTATTTTGGCCACCGGAAAATGTTCGGGATTTTTCGGTATTGTACCGGGAAGGTTCTAGAAGGTTCCGAAGTGGGGCCCACCTGCATGGGGGGACCCACATGAACGTGGGTAGTGGGGGCAAGGCCCCACACCCCTGGTCAAGGCGCACCAAGATCCCACCTTAGAAGGAATAAGATCATATCCCGAAGGGATAAGATCAAGATCCGTAAAAGGGGGGATAACAATCGGTGGGGAAGGGAAATGATGGGATTTCTTCCCCCCACCTTTGCCAACGCCCCAATGCACTTGGAGGGCAAGAAACCTGCCCCCTCCACCCCTATATATAGTGGGGAGGCGCATGGGAGCAGCACCCCAAGCCCTGGCGCCTCCCTCCCTCCCGTGACACCTCTTCCTCCCCGCTTGCGCTTGGCGAAGCCCTGCCGGGATCCCGCTACTTCCACCACCACGCCATCGTGCTACTGGATCTCCATCAACTTCTCCTCCCCCCTTGCTGGATCAAGAAGGAGGAGACGTCCCCGCTCCGTACGTGTGTTGAACGCCGAGGTGCCGTCCGTTCGGCGCTAGGATCATCGGTGATTTGGATCACGACGAGTACGACTCCATCAACCCCGTTCTCTTGAACGCTTCCGCTCGTGATCTACAAGGGTATGTAGATGCACTCCTCCCCTCTCGTTGTTAGCATCTCCTAGATTGATCTTGGTGATACGTAGAAAATTTTAAATTTCTGCTACATTCCCCAACAGCCGACAGGTAAAGATTGATATATTGGAAGGTTATATACGGACATCAGAATGGTTCCGATAAGGTTCGGGGATTTTTGGGAGTACCGGGAGGCTATCGGAACCCCCCCGGGAAAGTTATTGGCCCTAATGGGCCATAGTGGAGGAGAGGAGGCATGCCACAGGAGGTGGGGCGCCCCCCCTTGCCCCAATCCGAATTGGACAAGGGGAGGTGGCGCGGCCCACCTCTTTCCTTCTCTCTCTCTCTCTCCCTTCCCCTTTTCCTCTCTCCGTTGGAATGAAAGGGGGGGGGGCGAATCCTACTAGGTTTGGAGTCCTAGTAGGACTCCCCCCCATGGCGTGCCTCCCACCTTGGCCGGCCTCCTCCTCCCCCTCCTTTATATACCTGGGCAGGGGGGCACCCCAAAGCACAACAGACAATCTCTTAGCCGTGTGCGGTGCCCCCCTCCATAGTTTAACACTTCGGTCATATCGTCATAGTGCTTAGGCGAAGCCCTATGCCGGTAACTTCATCATCACCATCGCCACGCCGTCGTGCTGACGGAACTCTCCATCGTCCTCAACTGGATCAAGAGCTCGAGGAACGTGTGCTGAAAACGAAGGTGCAGTACGTTCGGTACTTGGATCGTGAAGACGTTCGACTACATCAACCGTGTTACTAAACGCTTCCGCTTTCGCTCTATGAGGGTACGTGGACACACTCTCCCGTCTCATTGCTATGCATCTCCTAGATAGATCTTGCGTGATTTTAGGAATTTTTTTGAAATACTGTGTTGCCAACCAGTGGCATCTGAGCTAGGTCTATGCGTAGATGTTATATGCACGAGTAGAACACAATGAGTTGTGGACGATAATAGTCATACTGCTTACCACCAACATCTTACTTTGATTTGGCAGTATTGTTGGATGAAGCGGCCTAGACCAACATTACATGACCGCGTTCATGAGACTGGTTGTACCGACGTGCTTCGCACACAGGTGGCTGGCGGGTGTCTGTTTCTCCAATTTTAGTTGAATCGAGTGGGACTACGACCAGTCCTTGTTGAAGGTTAAAACAACACATTTGACGAAAAATCATTGTGGTTTTGATGCGTAGGTAAGAACGGTTCTTGCTAGAAGCCCGTAGCAGCCACGTAAAACTTGCAATGACAAAGTAGAGGACGTCTAACTTGTTTTTGCAGGGCATGTTGTGATGTGATATGGTCAAGACGTGATGAGATATAAATTGTTGTATGAGATGATCATGTTTTGTAGAAGTTATCGGCAACTGGCAAGAGCCTTATGGTTGTCGCTTTATTGTATGAAGCAATCTCCATGTAATTGGTTTACTTTATCACTAAGCGGTAGCGATAGTCATAGAAGCAATAGTTGGCGAGACGACAACGATGCTACGAT
Source organism: Triticum aestivum (assembly GCF_018294505.1). Lineage (NCBI taxonomy): Eukaryota > Viridiplantae > Streptophyta > Magnoliopsida > Poales > Poaceae > Triticum > Triticum aestivum. Next base: position 208,486,027 of record NC_057796.1, read on the forward strand.
GGAGATCAAGGTGTCAAGCCGGTGACGATGGAGATCATGATGGTGCTTTGGAGATGAGATCAAAGGCACAAGATGATGATGGCCATATCATGTCACATATTTTGATTGCATGTGATGTTTATCCTTTATGCATCTTATTTTGCTTAGTACGGCGATAGCATTATAAGATGACCCCTCACTCCAATTTCAAGGTATAAGTGTTCTCCCTGAGTATGCACCATTGCTACAGTTCATCGTGCCAAGACACCACGTGATGAACGGGTGTGATAAGCTCTACGTTCACATATAACGGGTACAAGCCAGTTTTGCACGTGCAGAATACTCGGGTTAAACTTGACGAGCCTAGCATATGCAGATATGGCCTCGGAACACTGAGACCGAAAGGTCGAACGTGAATCATATAGTAGATATGATCAACATAGTGATGTTCACCATTGAAAACTACTCCATCTCACGTGATGATCGGACATGGTTTGGTTGATTTGGATCACGTGATCATTTAGATGACTAGAGGGATGTCTATCTAAGTGGGAGTTCTTAAGTAATATGATTAATTGAACTTTAATTTATCATGAACTTAGTACCTGATAGTTTTTGCATGTCTATGTTGTTGTAGATCAATGGCCCGTGCTACCGTTCCTTTGAATTTTAATGCATTCCTAGAGAAAGCTAAGTTGAAAGATGATGGTAGCAATTACACGGACTGGGTCCGTAACTTGAGGATTATCCTCATTGCTGCAAGAAGAATTACATCCTGGAAGCACCGCTAGGTGCAAGACCCGCTGTAGGAGCAACTCCGGATGTTATGAACGTCTGGCAGAGCAAAGATGGTGACTACTCGATAGTTCAGTGTGCCATGCTTTACGGCTTAGAATCGGGACTTCAAAGACGTTTTGAACGTCATGGAGCATATGAGATGTTCCAGGAGTTGAAGTTAATATTTCAAGCAAATGCCCGAATTGAGAGATATGAAGTCTCCAATAAGTTCTATAGCTGCAAGATGGAGGAGAATAGTTCTGTCAGTGAACATATACTCAGAATGTCTGGGTACCACAACCACTTGACTCAGCTGGTAGTTAATCTTCCCGATGATAGTGTCATTGACAGAGTTCTTTAATCACTGCCACCAAGCTATAATGGCTTCGTGATGAACTATAATATGCAAGGGATGGAAAAGACTATCCCCGAGCTCTTCGCGATGCTAAAGGCTGCAGAGGTAGAAATCAAGAAGGAGCATCAAGTGTTGATGGTTAACAAGACCACTAGTTTCAAGAAAAAGGGCAAAGGGAAGAAGGGGAACTTCAAGAAGAACAGCAAGCAAGTTGCTGCTCAAGGGAAGAAGCCCAACTCTGGACCTAAGCCTGAGACTGAGTGCTTCTACTGCAAAGGGACTTGTCACTAGAAGCAGAACTGCCCCAAGTATGTGGCAGATAAGAAGGATGGCAAAGTGAAAGGTATATTTGATATACATGTTATTGATATGTACCTTACTAATGCTCGTAGTAGCGCCTGGGTATTTGATACTAGTTATGTTGCTCATATTTGCAACTCGAAACAGGGGCTACGGATTAAACGAAGATTGGCTAAGGACGAGGTGATGATGCGCGTGGGAAATGGTTCCAAAGTCGATGTGATCGCCGTCGGCACGCTACCTCTACATCTACCTTCGGGATTAGTTTTAGACCTGAATAATTGTTATTTGGTGCCAGCGTTAAGCATGAACATTATATCTGGATCTTGTTTGATGCGAAACGGTTATTCATTTAAATCAGAGAATAATGGTTGTTCTATTTATATGAGTAATATCTTTTATGGTCATGCACCCTTGATGAGTGGTCTATTTTTGTTGAATCTCGATTATAGTGATACACATATTCATAATATTGAAGCCAAAAGATGCAAGGTTAATAATGATAGTGCAACTTATTTGTGGCACTGCCGTTTAGGTCATATTGGTGTAAAGCGCATGAAGAATCTCCATGCTGATGGGCTTTTGGAATCACTTGATGCTTGCGAACCATGCCTCATGGGCAAAATGACTAAGACTCCGTTCTCCGGAACAATGGAGCGAGCAACTGACTTGTTGGAAATAATACATACTGATGTATGCGGTCCAATGAATGTTGAGGCTCGCGGTGGGTATCGTTATTTTCTGACCTTCACAGATGATTTGAGCAGATATGGGTATATCTACTTAATGAAACATAAGTCCGAAACATTTGGAAAGTTCAAAGAATTTCAGAGTGAAGTGGAAAATCATCGTAACAAGAAAATAAAGTTTCTATGATCAAATCGTGGAGGTGAATATTTGAGTTATGAGTTTGGTCTTCATTTGAAACAATGTGGAATAGTTTCGCAACTCACGCCACCTAGAACACCACAGCGTAATGGTGTGTCTGAATGTCGTAACCGTACTTTATTAGATATGGTGCGATCTATGATGTCTCTTACTGATTTACCGCTATCATTTTGGGGTTATGCTTTAGAGACGGCTGCATTATCATTAAATAGGGCACCATCTAAATCCATTGAGACGACACCATATGAACTGTGGTTTGGCAACAAACCTAAATTGTCGTTTCTTAAAGTTTGGGGCTGCAATGCTTATGTGTAAAAGCTTCAACCTGATAAGCTTGAACCCAAATCGGAGAAATGTGTCTTCATAGGATACCCAAAGGAGACTGTTGGGTACACCTTCAATCACAGATCCCAAGGCAAGATATTCATTGCTAAGAATGGATCCTTTCTAGAGAAGGAGTTTCTCTCGAAAGAAGTGAGTGGGAGGAAAGTAGAACTTGATGAGGTAATTGTACCTGCTCCCAAATTGGAAAGTAGTTCATCATAAAATCAGTGATTCCTACACCAATTAGTGAGGAAGCTAATGATAATGATCATGAAACTTCAGATCAAGTTACTACCGAACCTCGTTGTTCAAGCAGAGTATGGTCCGCACCAGAGTGGTACGGTAATCCTATTCTGGAGGTCTGTTACTTGACCATGACGAACCTACGAACTATGAGGAAGCGATGATGAGGTCGGATTTCGCGAAATGGCTTGAGGCCATGAAATCTGAGATGAGATCCATGTATGAGAACAAAGTGTGGACTTTGGTTGACTTGCCCGATGATCGCCAAGCCATAGAGAATAAATGGATCTTCAAAAACAAGACTGACGCTGATGGTAATGTTACTGTCTACAAAGCTCGACTTGTTGCGAAAGGTTTTCGACAAGTTCAAGGAGTTGACTACGATGAGACCTTCTCACCCGTAGCGATGCTTAAGTCTGTCCGAATCATGTTAGCAATTGCCGCATTTTATGATTATGAAATTTGGCAAATGGATGTCAGAACTGCATTCCTTAATGGATATCTTAAAGAAGAGTTGTATATGATGCAACCGGAAGGTTTTGTCGATCCTAAAGGTACTAACAAAGTGTGCAAGCTCCAGCGATCCATTTATGGACTGGTGCAAGCCTCTCGGAGTTGGAATATACGCTTTGATAGTGTGATCAAAGCATATGGTTTTATACAGACTTTTGGAGAAGCCTGTATTTACAAGAAAGTGAGTGGGAGCTCTGTAGCATTTCTAATATTATATGTGGATGACATATTGTTGATTGGAAATGATATAGAATTTCTGGATAGCATAAAAGGATACTTGAATAAGATTTTTTCAATGAAAGTCCTCGGTGAAGCTGGTTATATATTGGGCATCAAGATCCATAGAGATAGATCAAGACGCTTAATTGAACTTTCACAAAGCACATACCTTGATAAAGTTTTGAAGAAGTTCAAAATGGATCAATCAAAGAAAGGGTTCTTGCCTGTGTTACAAGGTGTGAAGTTGGGTCAGACTCAATGCCCAACCACTACAGAAGATAGAGAGAAAATGAAAGTCATTCCCTATGCCTCAGCCATAGGTTCTATCATGTATGCAATGTTGTGTACGAGACCTAATGTGTGCCTTGCTATAAGTCTAGCAGGGAGGTACCAAAGTAATCCAGGAGTGGATCACAGGATAGCGGTCAACAACATCCTGAAATACCTGAAAAGGACTAAGGATATGTTTCTCGTTTATGGAGGTGACAAAGAGCTCGTCATAAATGGTTACGTCGATGCAAGCTTTAACACTGATCCGGATGACTCTAAGTCACAAACTGAATATGTATTTATATTGAATGGTGGAGCCGTCAGTTGGTGCAGTTCCAAGCAGAGCGTCGTGGCAGGATCTACGTGTGAAGCGGAGTACATAGCTGCTTCGGAAGCAGCAAATGAAGGAGTCTAGATGAAGGAGTTCATATCCGATCTAGGTGTAATACCTAGTGCATCGGGTCCAATGAAAATCTTTTGTGACAATACTGGAGCAATTGCCTTGGCGAAGGAATCCAGATTTCACAAGAGAACCAAACACATCAAGAGATGCTTCAACTCCATCCGCGATCAAGTCAAGGAGGGAGACATAGAAATTTGCAAAATACATACGGATCTGAATGTTGCAGACCCGTCGACTAAACCACTTCCACGAACAAAACATGATCAGCACCAAGACTCCATGGGTGTTAGAATCATTACAATGTAATCTAGATTATTGACTCTAGTGCAAGTGCGAGACTGAAGGAAATATGCTCTATAGGCAATAATAAAGTTGTTATTTATATTTCCTTATATCATGATAAATGTTTATTATTCATGCTAGAATTGTATTAACCGGAAACTTAGTACATGTGTGAATACATAGACAAAACTGAGTGTCCCTAGTGTGCCTCTACTTGACTAGCTCGTTAATCAAAGGTTAAGTTTCCTGACCATAGACATGTGTTGTCATTTGATGAATGATGTGATGGACAAGACCCATCCGTTAGCTTAGCATTATGATCGTTTAGTTTTATTGCTATTGCTTTCTTCATGACTTATACATGTTCCTCTGACTATGAGATTATGCAACTCCCGAATACCGGAGGAACACCTTGTGTGCTATCAAACGTCACAACGTAACTGGGTGATTATAAAGATGCTCTATAGGTGTCTCCGATGGTGTGTGTTGAGTTGGCATAGATCGAGATTAGGATTTGTCACTCCGTGTATCGGAAAGGTATCTCTGGGCCCTCTCGGTAATGCACATCACTATAAGCCTTGCAAGCAATGTGACTAATGAGTTAGTTACGAGATGATGCATTACGGAACAAGTAAAGAGACTTGCCGGTAACGAGATTGAGCTAGGTATGGTGATACCGACGATAGAATCTCGGGCAAGGAACATACCGATGACAAAGGGAACAACGTATATTGTTATGCGGTTTGACCGATAAAGATCTTCTAGAATATGTAGGAGCCAATATGAGCATCCAGGTTCCGCTATTGGTTATTGACCAGAGATGTGTCTCCGTCATGTCTACATAGTTCTCGAACCCGTAGGGTCCGCACGCTTAACGTTCGATGACGATTTGTATTATGAGTTATGTGATTTGATGACCGAATTTTGTTCGGAGTCCTGGATGAGATCACGGACATGACGAGGAGTCTCGAAATGGTCGAGAGGTAAAGATTGATATATTGGAAGGTTATATACGAACATCGGAATGGTTCTGATAAGGTTCGGGGATTTTTCGGAGTACCGGGAGGCTATCGGAACCCCCTGGGAAAGTTATTGGGCCTAATGGGCCATAGTGGAGGAGAGGAGGCAGGCCATAGGAGGTGGCGCGCGCCCCCTTGCCCCAATCCGAATTGGAAAAGGGGAGGGGGCGCCAGCCCCCTCTTTCCTTCTCTCTCTCTCCCTTTCCCTTTTCCCCTCTCCGTTGGAAGGAAAGGGGTGGGCCGAATCCTACTAGGTTTGGAGTCCTAGTAGGACTCCCCCCATGGCGCGCCTCCCCCCTTGGCCGGCCTCCTCGTGCCCCCTCCTTTATATACGTGGGTAGGGGGCACCCCAAAGCACAATAGACAATCTCTTAGCCGTGTGCGGTGCCCCCCTCCACAGTTTAACACCTCGGGCATATCGTCGTAGTGCTTAGGCGAAGCCCTGCGCCGGTAACTTCATCATTACCATCGCCACACCGTCGTGCTGACGGAACTCTCCCTGGTCCTTAACTGGATCAAGAGCTCGAGAGACGTCATCGTGCTGAACATGTGCTGAACACGGAGGTGCCGTACGTTTGGTACTTGGATCGGTTGGATCGTGAAGACGTTCGACTACATCAACCGCGTTACTAAACGCTTCCGCTTTCGGTCTAAGAGGGTACGTGGACACATTCTCCCGTCTCGTTGATATGCATCTCCTAGATAGATCCTGCGTGATCGTAGGAATTTTTTTGAAATACTGTGTTCCCCAACATGGCAGTTGTGGTTTCGGTGAGGCTACTCCGGCTCATACCATCGTACTCGGTAGCGCGTTGGCGGGCGCCACCACGACATTCACCGTCGAGGAATTGCATAAGGTCATCAGAAGGGTTGTGTATTTCGGCTTCGAATCGTCTTGTTAGGTTAACCAATAAATCCTGATCTTTTTTTATTTGTCCAAAGTAGCTCCCTCAGTCCATCCTGAATGGATCCCGCTTTAGGAAAGCAATCAACAGTCGGATCCAAAGTTTGACTTCAGACATTCACAACATGAGTTCAAAGCTGAGTTTTGTGCCACTGAGAAGTGCCAAAAGCTGAGTTGTGTGCACGGACTCATTCCCGCTCGACGTGTATGCACGGAGGGATTTGGCATTGGCAGGCGGTTTCTTAGTTGCCCCTTAGAGGTTAGTGATGAGTTAATCCTTTAAGTTGAGTTAATGCCCTTTGATCCGATCTGGGATATTTAGCACTCATAGGAATATGAAGCTTGTGCCTTCGTTAAGTGGTTGGATTATGAATGGCACAACAGGGCTCGAAGTGTTATCGCCAAGCTTGCAAAAGATAACGACAAGTTGAAGAAGAAAGTGACTGATCTGGAGTGTACAATTGCTATGATGAAGTAAGAAAGAATCAATCATAGGCAACAAATGAAAGCAAGAGACAAGAAGAAACTAGCATGTGTAGTTGTAGTTATCGCATTAGTAATCTTCTATGCGCTGTTTGCAGTGATGTTTTGATGATTTGTTTGATTATTATTGTGACTCCCCTATTTATAATCGTGCACTAATCATACACGCATCATGCACGATCACGAACGGTGACTCACGTCAATATCACAACACAACTCTACGACACAAAAAATAAACATAACTCTTTATATCACTGATACAACGAGGTGCTATAGAAATGGTTTTTAACCCCTTTCCACGACCGCATTTTGAACCGTCGCCTAGTGAGTGTGGGAGATAGGGGGGTCCTTCACACACGACCCAGAAACCTTCGGGGATAGGCCCTCCGGTCATACACGCTCGGCAAAATGAGGTCTTGTGCAACAGGCGAGCGATCAAATACGATTATACATATAGTTGTGTTAAAAAATATAATTATACAAGCCAAATCGTTTATAGTCGTAAGTACATCCCACACAGTCAGTCCCGGCTAAACGTTTCTATTCGTATGTACATTCCACATAGTCAATCCAAGGAACACGTTTCCGTTAGTATGTACATCCCACACAGTCAATCCAAGAAGTATGTTTCCGTTCGTCTATACATCCCACACTGTCAGTCCAAGGAAAACGTTTCCGCTCGCACTTACATCACACACAATTTTCCCCATTAAATCATTTATGATAGCGTTGCCATTCCAGACGATATTACCAATTTTATCGTTTGCGTTATCGAATGCATTATGCACGGTGCATAGAAGAAACTGTATGACATAGGCTATCCATCACACACACTTTTTATGTGGTAACATTTGCGCAAGGTGGCCTAAGGCAAACAGTTTTCAAGAGGAAGTCGTGTGTGATTGTTCATTGATCCAACACATTTTATTCCTAGAGACTATGTGCGTTGTCCGAGGTCATCGTCCACGGTGTTTTCTCAATAACCTATTGCAATAAAAAACCAATTAGCAGGCTAATTGGCCTATTATTAATAATCCATTTATTAATCTAATTGACATTTCATATTAAGCACATAATATATTTCATTTCCGTATTAAGGAAGCAGGATTTCATAATTGAAATACATCAGAGTACAACATCATATAGCTTCAGGACTCAACTATCCCATTACACAACCGCACCAGCACCAAGTTTCACATGCAACATCTATAACCTTTCGAAATTTGCATCATAGACAGTACATAGACAGATGAATCTCATCTGGAAAACTGCTGAAGCGGAAGGAGAGTATTGAGCCTTCATTGGTGTTGAAGGTCTTTGCAACGTTAGGCCAATGCCTGTGGATGATTGACCGTCCATCCTTCGTCCTCTCCAGGAAGACTTCAATATTGAACCATGGGTGTTGTATGAATACCTTCCTCGCCTCCTGACCATACAGGTGGTTTGAGAGGTAATCATCAGTGAACTACTTTGGAAAGGGCTGAAAACAAGGATGTGCATAAATATCTTCTCTAGATTGGAAATGGGGCAAAGGAATAAAAAGACAAGGTATAATAGTTAGTACCATCCTGTAGTGAACCGATGTCTTCTTCATTGTGCACACAAAGATCTTGTTGTTTTTTGCCGCTAATTTTTTTATCCTAACAATCTTTCTCACTTTCTTGACTTGACTGATATTCATGGACAACTCATTTACACATATGCAAAAATGGCCGAACAGTAGGTCAAAACCTCTGACAGCAGGACCTACATGTGCAAGACTGTGACAGCCTGATTTTTGGCCCTTTCTTTTTCTTTTGTTTTTCTGAGGTTTTTGCTTGAGTTTTCTTTTTCCGTGGCTTTGTGGTCTGGAAACTGAAGAAGATGCCATCTTCTTTGTTTCCAGAGTGGCTTGTCATTCCCTAATCCTTCCCTGGACCCTTTCATTTTCATCCTAGCCCAAATCCCAATATTCTTTTAATTGGGAATATTCCTTTTCTATTAAAGGAATAACTCAAATTGCCCTAGGTTGTGAAGCAACCTTTATTTCCATCACTCCTAAAATTCCCAAATAATTCTCATAAATGTTTTGGCTCATATCTTTCTCAAATATGGCAAAATATTTCATTTGTCATGTTTATCATCATGCTCAAATAATGCATTTCCTATTCCGCCCTAAATGGCACATTGTGAAGCAAGTGCGACTTTCCTTTTCCTAATTGACCTCAAACTCCTTGGACACCTTTTCCCATCCATATCATTGCCACATGCCAAAATGCAACCTCATTTGCCTAGTAATTATTTAATTATGATTTTCCAAAGTTTCTATCCAGAAAGAAGCTTTGTGAAGGAGGTGCAAGCTAGGCATATCCAAATGAGTTGCCATTTTGCATGATCCCTCATATCACCATATCATAGCCCTCCACAAAAGTAGAGCTCATGTCATGTCTCCATGTGAGCTCATCTTCAATTCTTTGATTCTGTCCAAAATTTCAGATTGTGAAGCAAGTATATTTTATCTTGCTCCATTATGGCTGCCAATTTTTCTGGGCTTTCTATTGTCCATATAACCTACCTCCACCCATTTTGGGCATGGTTCATGAAGCCATTATTCCTCTAGAAGTTTTGCAAGTTTCTGTCCAGAGGAGATGTTTGCGAAGCAAGTACCAGTTTGGCTTGGCCAATTGGTATGAGACTTTTTGAGCATCTTCATAGGACCAAATGACTCTGCCTTGCCTAATTTGAGATCAATTTGACACTCCATGTGAGTGCACCTTCCTGATCAAGTTTCTGGACCAGATTATGCAGTTGCAAAGCAAGTGCATTAAATCTTGGTCCATTTCCTGCCAAACTCCCCAGCATGGTAGTTCTTCCTAAGCTAATCACCCCAGACAACTCATTTGGCTCTAATCTCACCTTGGTTGAGTACTGTTTCACGGCCAAGTTTACTGCAGTAAAGTTCAGAGGGTGATTACCAGTTAACCGTAGTAGTTTTCACCAAACTACCACCATAGTTGAGACCTCCCCTGGATGAGCTTAACCGTAGACAACAAGTTCCAGCCCATCTCCCCCGCTACATGCCAGTGCACGCGGTGACCGCGACAAAGGCGTGCCTGTGCACGCGCTCTGTGTGCAGTGGCCGCGTCCAGTGGCTGTTTCTGCTGGACCCCTCCTCCTCTCGTCGCCTTAGCGCGCGTGAGCGTGTCCAGCAGCTAGCCGTCGTCGTCGACCACTCCCTGGACCCCTCTCCCCCTTCGTCTGCTTGCTCACCGACGCTTGCCGCCGCGTGACCACGGGCGAACAGTGGCCATTTGGTTCTGTTCGTCGCCGTCTTCTTCCTCCCCGTGCTCCGTGGGCTCTCTCTACCCCATGGGCTCCTCCCTGTGTCTCCCCGTCGCCTTCCCCCGAGCTCATGCGCGAGCACACGCGTCCGCAGCGCCGGCCACGCGTCCGCGGCGATAGCAGCTCGACACCTCGCCCCTCTGCCTATATAAGGCCACCCGAGCCTCTCCCGAGCACTCCATCGCCTTTGCCTCATCTCCAACAACCTCCCCAGCCTCTCCCTCGAGCTCCAGAGCCCCTCCCCACCTCTCTCTGCCGCCATGGCCGCCGTCGAGCTCCGCTCGAATCCGAGCAGCCTCGGTCTCCTCCCCTCCTGATTCCACCTCCAGAGGCCCCCATCCACACCCCGGAGCCGCCCGAGCCCTCTCCCTCCTCCTCTGGTGGCTGTTGGCCGCAAGCCCCGTCGGTGCCCGTCGCCACCGTCCGCCATGTCCTCGCTCCCTCTCGCCTCGGTCCTCCCAGGAGCCCGTGCTCTCCGCAGACGGGTGCGGCTACTCCTGCTGAGCTCGCCCATAGGTCGAGCGAGGCGGGGGATGGCTGGAGCCGGCCGAACGAGCCCCCGCGCCGGCGACCTCCTTCTGGACCGCGGGCGAGTGCGGGCGAGGCGAAGACGACGTTGACCCCGTCCCTGGGCCCCACCTGTCGGCCTCTCTGCGCTGACCGGGCCGGCCTGCTGACGTGGTTAAGTGGAGGCGTACTCCGTGGAGTACGTCTTTGCTTAACAAAAGCGTAATCAGCTTCTTCCTTGGGCGAGAATGCGTTTTCCCTTCGGGAAAACGTATTTTCAGAAAAGGCGCGTTTTGTTTTTCCTGCTGAGGGCCTGTTTGTGATGATTTTATTACAGATAGGTCCTTGGCAGAAAAACCCTTATAACTTTTTGCTCGCAACTCCGTTTGAGGCGAATCAAACGCCCAGGTCTTCGTTTCGTTGAGGTCGTTCTGTTGGTATCATTTTCATTATGTTTCAACATTCTGAAAATGACCATTTTGCCCTTGCCCTTAATCAGCCCCTCCGAGAGCAAATGTTTTTCCGGCGATTCTTTCCGCAAGCTTCTCGCACTTTGTCCCGGTGATTTCTTCCACCCCAGGCAAGCCACAATACCCACTTGCATGATAGTCATGCAGAAGCCATGGTTTTCAACTTGCATAATTAATAAATGTTTGCTTGTTTAAAACATGGTTAGCGTTGCTCCGGTGCCGCTTAGAGTTTCATGTTCACTCTCGTGTTATGTTGTCTTGCACCTGGTTATCTTGTACTAGTTGCTAGTATTCCTTTCATATGCTTATCCTTGCTAGTAGTACATGTTGATGTTGGTGATGGCCTTCGGTGCATGACTAACGTCTGTTCCGAGCGCCGTCGTTATGCATGCCCCTTTGCATCCAGTTGGTTAAATGATTGCATGGTAGCATTGTTGATATGTCTTGCATGATATTTATTGTTGATGCTAGTGGTCATGCTAGGTTTCTATGAGTAGTGTTGTACTTGTGATATTCATGCTCGTCATTATACTATGCTCAGTTGGATATGATTCATTGTGGATATGGTGGATAGTTATGTTGCACCCCGTGCTTATGTTGATATCATGTTCATGCATTGTAATTGCATCATGTTATTTTATTGTTGGCTGAGTCATGGTGCCACCAAATCGAGCTGACCAGTGCAACCACACTTGCCCTATGGGGGGTCCTAACTGGGTCTATTGTCACGCCTCTCACCGGTGCCTCCAACTAGGGAAGGTTATGGGCGTGCGTACCCTGGCTCGGTAAGCAGACATAACCTTGTGTGCCCGTAGTTGGATGATAAGAGCTTTTGTCCCTGTTTGGGACGGACCACGACAGTGGTCGTTGTGTCTTTGGTAGACATGGGGCCACCCAGGACTAGCCTAATGGGGAGTGAGTCGGAGTGGCCGGGAGAGTGTCATGGCAGTAGATCGGTTTTGTCGGAACGCCGTTGGTCCACCCGAATGGGAGTGCGAGGCCATGGGTTCCGTAGTGTGGGTACAGTGTACTAACCTCTGCAGAGTGTATATTAAATCTATCGATAGCCGCGCCCACGGATAAGGGCCCAGTTCGTAGTCGGTCACACTGTGAGTCAGCAGTATTAATAATAATGTGCTTAATAACAACCCCGGTTCGTTGAGGAGATAAGTTGGTTGTGATCGCCGGAAAGATCACCACTGGAGACCAAGTGTTGGTCATGGTTGTGATCGCCGGAAAGATCACCGTGGTATCGAGGATACCGAGTTGTTGGATATTCGTGATGTTGTGCGAGAATCGTGGGTAAAGATCAAGCTCCTTGTGGTCATTTAATGATTACTACGATATTGTTTATACCAAGCTTGATTTGATCCTGAGATAATCGTATGATGTCCGAGGTTGGTAAGTGATGCATGTGATGGTTACGAAGTAATACGAGCAGAATAAATAGTGCATATAGTGTCATCATGTTGCATGCCAGTATCGTCAGATTTATATGCTCATGTTGTTCTAGCTGTACCATGTTCATGTTGTTCACGCCATGTTGTTATGAGGATCTCATGTTAATTCCTGCTTAACCTGTAAATGCCATGCTGATGTTTGTCTTGAATGCTTCTGGTTATTGTGAGCTTGCAAGTACATTCAATGTACTGACCTGGCGTGTCATGCCAGCTTGCAGGTCGTGCCTGGATTGCTTGCTTGTTTGGTGTTATTCCTGTGTTCGCGAGCTAGGATAAACGTTCCAGCTAGAGTCCCTGCGGATTGGAGTTCACCACCGTCGTCGTTGTTCCGCTGCTAGAAGTTTTTTTCCGCTGCTTCGAGTTGTTCTGCTGCTTGCATAGAGCAACCAAGGATGGCGTAGCGTTGCCGTGCCGATGTTATTCATTGTAATATCGGAGACCTTGTACTCATATTCATGTAATAATAGAAAGCTGGTTTGTTCTATGCTAAGCAGTGCCGTATTCTAGAAGACTTCTCCTTGATCTCTGGGCTGGAATACGGGGCGTTCCGGTTTCTCTGAGCCGGGGTGCCACAGGCTTGGTATCAGAGCAGGTCTGGCTGTAGGATGCCCTAGCCCGCGCGAACGTTAGAAAGCGGTAGTATAGACCCCAGTTGGTTTGTTACACTTGATTGTTGCATTTGTTTGTTGCATAGTATGCATATAGATTATTATTTTGTAACTAACGGTTAATCTTGTGAGTGTAGGTGGCATCATTTTCGGTCCACCGCCTGCACCCTCCTTCTTAGCATGTCTGCTCTTTGGTGTTCGGCGTCATCTCTGTCCTAGCAGAGTGATGCCCTGGTACCCAGAGTTCCAGACACCAATTGCAGGAGTTATGCTCAGGTATCGCGTATATTTTTCCGCCACCCACCCATATTATTTCGGTGATAGACTTATTTCTATCCCGAATCATGCCATCCATCTCGTCCCTCTGGCATACCTTTCTAATCTTGGTTATCAGAAAAGGGCAATGCCAGCGAGCCTTGTTTTTCCACCCCTACCCTACCCAGTCATTCTATTCTTTGGACGTGTATGAATCCCTTTCGTACGCTTGATGATGATGTGGTCGTGACTTTTGTGTCATGCTACTTGATCGTCAAGTACGTCCTCACCTGTGTATCCATCTAGATCCAGCCACTATTCAGCCAGTGCTTGGTGTAGCTTCGGTTACGCCAACTCCTTCCACACATGGATATAATTTTCGTGCACACCGCCACAGACCGTAATACCGGAGTTTCCGCGCGATTTGTGTGCTTAGGTGTGCATGCATATTATGGTGTGAGTAGCAGTAATATGTGATGATCGCTTGATTAATTATATTAGTAGTATGCTTGTGTGCTTTGTTTTAGTCGTTTCTTTTGTTTCTTTCTTTGGGCCTTCGGTGTTACAAATTTTCCCCCTATTAAAGTTGCTCGTCAGCCGACACCGGACCCGAAGAGTCAACAAGAAATGCATATATTTGGAAACTCAGCTAAACAGAATGGAATTGTCAGCAGACTGCAGTGAAATTGGAAATAGCTCGTCTGAATACAAAAGAAATCCTGGATGGAATGTCAGTATAAAGTTTGCATTAACGTGCACTCCCCACAACAGTATGGAATTCTCAGCCGACTGCATTCAGATTGGGGATATCTGATCATGTTACTAAGTGTCAACTGTCTCTCTCAGCGTGCAATCCTCATAGCAGAAATGATCAAATCAGCAAGAAGATAAATTGTGTGCAAGGTTGACAGAATATTATCAAAGGTATGGCTCAGATACAAGTTTAATTTTTCGTTGAGGATGATTTTGGAACCCAATGTACCTGGAAGCAAGAAAAAATATGGCATGTACTCAGAAAAGGAGGATAGTCCTGCAAAACCCCGTTTCATACAAGAAATCAATAACAAAATATTAAGATGGTTATATATGTGGAAATCGGTCTGCATACCACAATAAGAAGCTTCTGGTGTAAGCAACCCAATCTTCCCTCGCAAGATACCCGAGAAGCTTCCAAGGAAAGATTCATCTATCTTCCTCAGTACGATACATGGATGATTTCCCGTACAAGGTACTCTGCCTTCTTCAGTAAGCAACCGCAAAAGCTTCCGGAATAAGGTACTGAGTCTTTCCCCAGCAAAGTCTTTAAGGGGGTAAGCTTCTGAAGCTCGATACCCAGTCTTCTTCAGCAAGCTGTCCGATGAAAGTTTCGGGCACAAGCCAGCCAATCTTCCTCAGTAAGACATTGGTACAAGGTAGTATGCTGTGAATTGACAGCATATGGCAGTGAAGCCCAAGCATCAGATCCGCAACATTTTGGTCAGAAGCAAGAATCAGTCAGAATACACGTCTGTCTCGAGAATCAGATTCTCATATATATGCGGTGGGCATTCCACCAAGATCTTACAAGTCACTCGGATGAGGATCTGACAACCACGTGAGGATGGTTAAGAGAAGAAAGCCAGTATAGACCACAGTGTGACAAAGGATTATGAGGATTGCCGACATCAATGAGCTCAATACAAGTACCTGTGAACCTGGAAAATGATCCTGATGAGCCCTTGTCCCCTTTTTCTCCAATGACGGCACCACGCCTGTGATCTAAGCTGTTTTTAGCTATCCGGGGTGGATGCTGATTTTTATTTCTCTCTTCAACGACTGTCACGAGTTCTGAGCTGCTTTTCGGCCGTCTCGTACAATTGTTGAGTTTCTTTTTGTGACAGTAGCCCTATAGCTGCTTTTTGGCTATTTTAGGGAGCTGCCACCTTCTTCTTATCAACCCGGTCTCATGTTCTGAGCTGCTTTTTGGCCCTCCTGAGCCGTGGTTGAGTTATTTCAGTAATGTCCCAGACCTGAGTTGTAAAGACCGTTCTGGGGGCTACTGATTTATTTGCCGATTTCTTGCAAAGGTTCGGATGATCATTTTCCTGCGGTCAGAACTTGAGGGGTGTTGAACCTGCCATTTAATGGGGTACCCTGTCAGAAAAATGAGGATAAGCTACGATTGCTGAAAAATTGTACCGACAGTACCTATGGAGATACGAAGAAGCAATATGACCCAGCTCTTTCAGCCAAGGATCCAGACCAAGAAAACAATAATGAAGGAGCAAGACCAGTAATGCAGGTATGAAAATTGTTGCAAGACCCGCGTGGTGCAGAACCACCGCCAGTCAAGTCTGCAAATATTATCATACATGTCAAACTCTTATGCTAGCCACGCCAGGCGACAATCAAATATTTGGTACGGATCCGATACTCAGGACAGTGTAACCAGTTAAGATGATTCAGAAACTACCGCGATAAGCCAGAATTTGTCAGGAAAGCGGTTATGACCCAACTCACTATTCGGAACCCGAAGGACTTGTATTTAGCGGAGAAACCCAATGCAAGGAGTTAGAGCTTGGGTGTCCACTAGAAAAATCTGATCACCACTTCATGAAAGATTGCCAGTGCCGGATAACACACCCAGGGGAAATCACTCTTGGATTTGTGAGACCGACATATATTTCAGTCGTGAGAATCAATCACAGTCAGCTAAGTCAGCGGATCTAAAAAGAAATTGGAGCCTGTATAAGCATGAACAAGCAAGGTAAGATCTATCAGTATATGGATATATTAAAGCAAACCACCCCAGGGCCAGTCAGATAAAATTTAGTGGGAACAAAAATAAGAAAAAGGACACCCGAGTTGGAAACGGTTTCCTTAAGTCAGTATCTTCATACTTGTTCCCTGAGCAACCAAATCTCGAGGACGAGATTTCTTTAAGGGGGTAAGGTTTGTGACAGCCTGATTTTTGGCCCTTTCTTTTTCTTTTGTTTTTCTGAGGTTTTTGCTTGAGTTTTCTTTTTCCGTGGCTTTGTGGTCTGGAAACTGAAGAAGATGCCCTCTTCTTTGTTTCCAGAGTGGCTTGTCATTCCCAAATCCTTCCCTAGACCCTGTCATTTTCATCCTAGCCCAAATCCCAATATTCTTTTTATTGGGAATATTCCTTTTCTATTAAAGGAATAACTCAAATTGCCCTAGGTTGTGAAGCAACCTTTATTTCCATCACTCCTAAAATTCCCAAATAATTCTCATAAATTGTTTGGGTCATATCTTTCTCAAATATGGCAAAATATTTCATTTGTCATGTTTATCATCATGCTCAAATAATTCATTTCCTATTCTGCCCTAAATAGCACATTGTGAAGCAAGTGCTATTTTGCTGTTCCAAATTGACCTCAAACTCCTTGGACACCTTTTCCTGTCCATATCATTGCAACATGCCAAAATGCAACCTCATTTGCCTAGTAATTATTTAATTATGATTTTCCAAAGTTTCTATCCAGAAAGAAGCTTTGTGAAGGAGGTGCAAGCTAGGCATATCCAAATGAGTTGCCATTTTGCATGATCCCTCATATCACCATATCATAGCCCTCCACCAAAGTAGAGCTCATGTCATGCCTCCATGTGAGCTCATCTTCAATTCTTTGATTCTGTCCAAAATTTCAGTTTGTGAAGCAAGTATATTTTATCTTGCTCCATTATGGCTGCCAATTTTTCTGGGCTTTCTATGGTCCATATAACCTACCTCCACCCATTTTGGGCATGGTTCATGAAGCCATTATTCCTCTAGAAGTTTTGCAAGTTTCTGTCCAGAGGAGATGTTTGTGAAGCAAGTACCAGTTTGGCTTGGCCAATTGGTATGAGACTTTTTGAGCATCTTCATAGGACCAAATGACTCTGCCTTGCCCAATTTGAGCTCAATTTTACACTCCATGTGAGTGCACCTTCCTGATCAAGTTTCTGGACTAGATTATGCAGTTGCAAAGCAAGTGCATTAAATCTTGGTCCATTTCCTGCCAAAGTCCCCAACATGGTAGTTCTTCCTAAGCTAATCACCCCAGACAACTCATTTGGCTCTAATCTCACCTCGGTTGAGTACTGTTTCACGGCCAAGTTTACTGCAGTAAACTTCAGAGGGTGATTACTAGTTAACCGTAGCAGTTTTCACCGAACTACCACCATAGTTGAGACCTCCCCTGGATGAGCTTACCCGTAGACAACAAGTTCCAGCCCATCTCCCCAGCTACATGCCAGTGCACGCGGTGACCGCGACAATGGCGTGCCTGTGCACGCGCTTTGTGTGCAGTGGCCGTGTCCAGTGGCTGTTTGTGCTGGAACCCCTCCTGCTCTCGTCGCCTTAGCGCGCGTGAGCGTGTCCAGCAGCTAGCCCTCGTTGTTGCCCACTCCTTGGACCCCTCTCCCCCTCCGTCCTCTTGCTCACCGCCGCTCGCCGCCGCGTGACCACGGGCGAACAGTGGCCATTTGGTTCTGTTCGTCGCCGTCTTCTTCCTCCCCGTGCTCCGTGGGCTCCCTCTGCCCCGTGGGTTCCTCCCTGTGTCTCCCCGTCGCCTTCCCCCGAGCTCATGCGCGAGCACACGCGTCCGCGGCACCGGCCACGCGTCCGCAGCGACGACAGCTCGGCACCTCGCCCCTCTGCCTATATAAGGCCACCCGAGCCTCTCCCGAGCACTCCATCGCCTTTGCCTCATCTCCAGCAACCTCCCCGGCCTCTCCCTCGAGCTCCAGAGCCCCTCCCCACCTCTCTCTACCGCCATGGCCGCCGTCGAGCTCCGCTCGAATCCGAGCAGCCTCGGTCTCCTCCGCTCCTGATTCCACCTCCAGAGGCCCCCATCCACACCCCGGAGCCGCCCGAGCCCTCTCCCTCCTCCTCTGGTGGCTGTTGGCCGCGAGCCCCGTCGGTGCCCGTCGGCACGGTCCGCCATGTCCTCGCTCCCTCTCACCTCGGTCCTCCCAGGAGCCCATGCTCTCCGCAGACGGGTGCGACTACTCCTGCTGAGCTCGCCCATAGGTCGAGCGAGGCGGGGGATGGCCGGAGCCGGCCGGACGAGCCCCCGCGCCGGTGACCTCCTTCTGGACCGCGGGCGAGTGCGGGCGAGGCGAAAACCGCGTTGACCCCGTCCCTGGGCCCCGCCTGTCGGCCTCTCTGCGCTGACCGGGCCGGCCTGCTGACGTGGTTAAGTGGAGGCGTACTCCGCGGAGTACGTCTTCGCTTAACAAAAGCGTAATCGGCTTCTTCCTCGGGCGAGAATGTGTTTTCCCTTCGGGAAAATGTATTTTCAGAAAAGGCGCGTTCTGTTTTTCCTGTTGAGGGCCTGTTTGTGATGATTTTATTACAGATAGGTCCCTGGCAGAAAAACCCTTATAACTTTTTGCTCGCAACTCCGTTTGAGGTGAATCCAACGCCCACATCTTCGTTTCGTCGAGCCTGTTTTGTTGGTATCATTTTCATTATGTTTCAACATACTGAAAATGACCATTTTGCCCTTTCCCTTAATCAGCCCCTCCGAGAGAAAACGTTTTTCCGGCGATTCTTTCCACAAGCTTCTCGCACTTTGTCCCGGTGATTTCTTCCACGCCAGGCAAGCCACAATACCCACTTGCATGATAGTCATGCAGGAGCCATGGTTTTCAACTTGAATATTTAATAAATGTTTGCTTGTTTAAAACATGGTTATCGTTGCTCCGGTGCCGCTTAGAGTTTCATGTTCACTCTCGTGTTATGTTGTCTTGCACCTGGTTATCTTGTACTAGTTGCTAGTATTCCTTTCATATGATTATGCTTGCTAGTAGTACATGTTGATGTTGCTGATGGCCTTCGGTGCATGACTAACGTCTGTTCCGAGCGCCGTCATTATGCATGTCCCTTTGCATCCAGTTGGTTAAATGATTGCATGGTAGCATTGTTGATATGTCTTGCATGATATTTATTGTTGATGCTAGTGGTCATGCTAGGTTTCTATGAGTAGTGTTGTACTTGTGATATTCATGCTCGTCATTATACTATGCTTTGTTGGATATGATTCATTGTGAATATGGTGGATAGTTGTGTTGCACCCCGTGCTTATGTTGATATCATGTTCATGCATTGTAATTGCATCATGTTATTTTATCATGGCTCAGCATATTGCATATAAGATTAACCGGAATAAATTGAACTTGAACAACTATTGGCTGAGTCATGGTGCCACCATATCGAGCTGACCAGTGCAACCACACTTGCCTTATGGGGGGTCCTAACTGGGTCTATTGTCGTGCCTCTCACCGGTGCCTCCAACTAGGGAAGGTGATGGGCGTACGTACCCTGGCCCGATAAGCAGACATAACCTTGTGTGCACGTAGTTGGATGATAAGCGCTATTGTCCCTGTTTGGGACGGACCACGACAGTGGTCGTTGTGTCTTTGGTAGACACGGGGCCACCCAGGACTAGCCCAATGGGGAGTGAGTCGGAGTGCCCGGGAGAGTGTCTGGCAGTAGATCGGTTTTGTCGGAACGCCGTTGGTCCACCCGAATGGGAGTGCGAGGCCATAGGTTCCGTTGTGTGGGTACTGTGTACTAACCTCTGCAGAGTGTATATTAAATCTGTCGATAGCCGCGCCCGCGGATAAGGGCCCAGTTCGTAGTCGGTCACACTGTGAGTCAACAATATTAATAATAATGTGCTTAATAACAACCCCGGTTCGTTGAGGAGATAAGTTGGTTGTGATCGCCGGAAAGATCACCGCTGGAGACCAAGTGTTGGTCATGGTTGTGATCGACGGAAAGATCACCGTGGTATCGAGGATACCGAGTTGTTGGATATTCGTGATGTTGTGAGAGAATCGTGGGTAAAGATCAAGCTCCTTGTGGTCATTTAATGATTACTACGGTATTGTTTATACCAAGCTTGATTTGATCCTGAGATAATCGTATGATGTCCGAGGTTGGTAAGTGATGCATGTGATGGTTACGAAGTAACCCGAGCAGAATAAATAGTGCATATAGTGTCATCATGTTGCATGCTAGTATCGTCAGATTTATATGCTCATGTTGTTCTAGCTGTACCATGTTCATGTTGTTCATGTCATGTTGTTATGAGGATCTCATGTTAATTCCTGCTTAACCTGTAAATGCCATGCTGATGTTTGTCTTGAATGCTTCTGGTTATTGTGAGCTTGCAAGTACATTCAATGTACTGACCTGGCGTGTCATGCCAGCTTGCAGGTCATGCCTGGATTGCTTGCTTGTTTGGTGTTATTCCTGTGTTCGCGAGCTAGGATAAACGTTCCAGCCAGAGTCCCTGCGGATTGGAGTTCACCACCGTCGTCGTTGTTCCGGTGCTAGAAGTTTTTTTTTTGCTGCTTCGAGTTGTTCTGCTGCTTGCATAGAGCAACCGAGGATGGCGTAGCGTCGCCGTGCCGATGTTATTCATTGTAATATCGGAGACCTTGTACTCATATTCGTGTAATAATACAAAGTTGGTTTGTTCTATGCTAAGTAGTGCCGTATTCCAGAAGACTTCTCCTCGATCTCTGGTCTGGAATACGGGGCGTTCCGGTTTCTCTGATCCCGGGTGCCACAAAGACCAAATTGTTAAAAACCTAAATAATAGAATGGTTCCTGTAATTGCACAATAATGTGCTATTAGACAAAGGACCATGCATGTGCAAACCTCGATTGTAAACCTCAGTGTTTCCCATTGTTTCCCTGCAACACATATAAGGTATTTAGTGATCAGGTTAAGTTAGGGTTGGCATGCTATCAGTAAAATATGTTGATAAAAAATAAGCACATTACATATTCATCACATTAATTCGAGCCATATGGAAAACCCATTTATCCAAACCAAGCATGATTAAGAACTAGGAAATATAGCAATTGTATATGTTTCTCATGTATTATGTGCAGCCATATTCGATTTATTCTTCACATGCACAACAATACAAAATTCTTCCGACGACAATTGGGCATCCCATTGCATAATTGAACCAAGCAGTTAAGTAAACACCACAACAAATGAACCAAACTTTAACTAAGCACCACATTGCACAATATAACATACTCCTAATAGAAGATCAGACAGTTAACCAAACCAAGCATGCTTAACACCTTGGAAATATAGCAATTGTATTTGTTTCTCATGTATTTAGTACATCCAAATTCGATTTATTTCTCACATGGTATATAATAACAAAATGCACCCACAACCATTGAACATCGCATTGCATAATTGAACCAAGCAGTTAACTAAACACCACAACAAATGATCCAAACGTTAACTGAGCACCACATTGCACGATATATAACATACTAGAAGATCTGACAGTTAACCAAACCAAGCATGCTTGACAACTTGGAATATAGCAATTGTATTTATTTCTCACGTATTTTGTACAGATAAATTCGATTTATTTCTCACATGAAGACAGTACAAAATTGCACCCTGAAGAATTGAACATCACATTGTAGAATTGAACTAAACAGTTAACTGAACACGACAACTAATTAACCAAACATTTAATAAGTGAGCACCACATTGCACGACATATAGAACATATACACTAGAGCAACAGATTGCATGGTAAAAGTAGATAGGACAATTCACTAGAATTTGTTAAGGAAAGGCAGGAGCAGCACATGCAACAGGTAAACCGAGCATGCTTAACCGGCGTAGCTAGCAAACTAAACATAGGTCCTTATAGTGAGCTAATAAGACAAGCTACTCCTCATCATCGGAGATATCGATGATGACTGGCTCGTTGGACATGGAAGAGGGCAGGGCCTCCACATCGTGGGTGCCCTCCTCGTAGTGGTGAGTTGTCCGAGCCGCTCCGGGCACCAACCCGCTGGCTCTCGAGTTGAGGTAAGAACGGGCACACTGAGAAAACACCTCGTAGTCTTCGTCGAAGGCACCGATGGTGGCCTCGAGAAAACGCCACAAACTGTCGTTTAAAGCAGTCAACCACATCGTGGTATTGGTGCACGAGGCGTCGACGGTGGCCTTGACGGCGAGGTGCTCCTCCAAGATCTGGGGGTCGGCACGAATGGCAGCCATCACAACCTCATACGCGCGTGCGACCGCGATTTGCTTCCCCGCTACCAGATGCTCCTTGATCTCCTAGCCGTACTGCGTGCACCATGGCTTAGGGCGGTGCTTATTTGGGGGAGGGGTCGGTGATTTAGGTGGAAGGTGTTGCGCCAGCAGTCGGGGCATGTGGGATGTGAAAGGAGGAGGAGGATGGGGGTCGGGTGTGGACTACCTTCCTGGATCGACGAGGCCAAGAAGCATGAAGGGGGGTCGCCGGCGAGGATGCGGTGCTGCAAGAAAGGAGTGAAGGTTTCAACTTGGAAAGGAATGCATAAATAGGGAAAATGTGGCTTTTCGTAAGGGGAGAGGCGGGGAGGTAGATATTTCTGCGGAAGCCAAAATTTTTGGATCGGTGCAGCGAAAAAACTGGCATGCAAAGTGTCATCAGACACGGTCCCTTCTTCAGCACCGTGTACGATATGTGAACATCACAAATGATTCATATAGCTTACCCCGTGTGTGATGAGTTTGAACGTGCAAATTTTGGTCTGAATATCCCTTGTTACAGTGGCCATCCACGTCATTTCATAATCTGGGTACACAAAGGAGCCTACAACACACCCACACTTCTTAATCGAGCAAGTTCAACAATTAAACAGAGCTAGCTGACCTAAACATTAACCTAACAAATTAAAGACGACGCTCTAAATTAAACAAAGAGTACTACTTCGGCTGGCGCTCGTTGATCTCCACCGCCTCCTCCAGGTCCAGCTCGCGCCCGACGATATCCTGGGGAAGGGGCTTCTTGGTATCAATCGCACCATACTCGGCAAGCATTTCGCCATCCGCGTCCGCCATCTCTTTGCAAAAGGCCTCCACGAGTTGGGTGTGGGCGGCCGCGATGTGGGCGGCCACGATCTGGGCTTGGGCGGGCTCCGTCGTGGCATGGTATGCTATGAAGGAACGGACGACTGCTCGAACGCTCTCGGCGATTGCCAACTCTTCGGCCGTGGGTTGCCGACCATTGTCGGAAAAGTTTCGTTCGATTTGTGTGGTGACCGCCAGGAGCTGGGTGTGGGCGGCCTCGATATGGTCGTGGGCGACCTCCATCAGTCCTAAGGTCACCGCTGCGAAACGGACAGTTGTTGTGCCTCTCTCGCCGGTTGCTATCCCCGATGCAGATGTTGCTGCCGCCACCTGAGAAGCAACAACGGCCGTTTGGGCTGCCTTAGCCGCCTGGTTGCAGATTGTGGCCGCACTAACATGGCTTGTTAGCACCCGCATGGCGGCGGCGACCGCGCTCTTGCCGGAGTGGTCCGCCGAAGTTGCCCTCATAATGTGGGTCCACGTACCCATCTTTCACCGGCAACGATTGAAGAGTGAAATGATATTTGGGGAGCGAGCTAGTGTTCTTGACATGCCGGCTGTGGACCGTAGCCGACGCACCTTCTCGCGTAAGCCATATGTGTATTATACTCCGACGGTGCTCCAAGGTATTTTGTACTGCATCTCACATGGTTGGTGATAATAAACTGTGTGCGATCTACTTGATTTTTCGTCTTGGTTTGAAATACATAATGGGGCCACAGCGGTAAAGGAGGGCGTTTGAATTGCTAGAACTTTTATCTGCAGTGAACATGCAACTATAGGTGTGTCGTAATTTTTTTGGAATTATTCAGGGTTCGTTTGGACATTTTTATACATTAACTTGGATTTCTAGTCATTTCACGTGCACAATTCCAAATTAAACTATATGCACATGCTCCGGTGCACCAAAATGGGTTGTAAAATTACATATGTGTCCATGCGTTGATGCTTATGTCCCATGCAAGAAATGGGGATGAATTTCAAACACCACGGCACCGTGGCTCGCCGGTCAACATTGAGATACTTGCTTTTGTAATTCTAGTAAATCCAAAACTCGTCTGAAATTCATGAACCTTGGCATGCTATCCTGGGATGGCATCAACATGCTGGGGTAAAAAAAATTGTCCCATTTGGGGCAGGTTTTGGTATAAACTTCTCACAAACCAGAGCTTCTCACAAGAAGCCTCATGGTTCCGGTAGTGGACAAAATGATATTCGTCGCCTCTTCTAGCTTTCAATTTTTTCCTGGTGTCAACATAGAACAAGAGGAGTGTCGTGTTAAATTTTGGAATTTTCCGGGGTTCGTTTGGACATTTTTATACATTAACTCAGTTTTCTAGGCATTTATGTGCATAATTCACTTTGAACTACAGGCACATGGTCCTGTGCATAAAAATGGGTTGAAAAATCAAATGTGTGTCCTTGGTTGCATGCTTAGGTCACATGCAAGAAATGAGAATGAATGTCAAACACCTTGACACTGTCGCTCGGTCGCTAACATTGAGATACATGATTTCAAAATTCTAGTAAATCGAAAACTCATATGAAATTCATGAAACTTGGCATGATATCATGGAGCAGCACCAACATGCCGTGGTAAAAATACTGTCCCATTTGGGGAAGGTTTGGGTATAAGCTTCTCACAAACCAGAGCTTCTCACAACAAGCCTGATGGTTTCGGTAGGGAACGTGCCACCTTTGTGGACGAAATGATATATGTTGCCTCTTCTTGCTTTCAAATTTTTTCTAGTGTCAACATAGAACAACAAGAGTGTTGTGTCAATTTTTGGGATTTTTCGGGGTTCGTTTGGACATTTTTGTACATTAACTGGGTTTTCTATGCATTTATGTGCATAATTCAAATTTGAACTACATGCACATGCTCTAGTGCATGTAATTGGGTTGAAAAATCAAATGTGTGTCCTTGGTTGCATGCTTAGGTCACATGTAAGAAATGAGAATGAATGTTAAACACCTTGCCACCATTGCTCGTCCGCTAACATCGAGATACAGGGTTTTTCAATTCTACTAAATCGAAAACTCGTCTGAAATTTATGAAACTTGACATGCTATCATGGAACGACATGAACATGCCGTGGTAAAAATATTGTACCATTTGGGGCAGGTTGGGGTATAAGCTTCTCACAAATCAGAGCTTCTCACAACAAGCCTAATGGTTATGGTAGGGAACGTTTCACCTTTCTGGATGAAACAATATCTGTTGCCTTTTCTTGCTTTCAATTTTTTTCTAGTGTCAACATAGAACAACAGGAGTGTTGTGTTAAATTTTGGAAATTTTTGGGGTTCGTTTGGACTTTTTTATACATTAACTGAGTTTTCTATGCATTTATATGGATAATTAAAATTCAAACTACAAGCACATGCTCCAGTGCATATAAAAATTGGTTGAAAATCAAATCTGTGTCCTTGGTTGCATGCTTAGGTCCCATGTAAGAAATGGGAATGAATGTCAAACACATTACCATAGTCGCTCGGCCGCAAACATGGAGATACATGGTTTTTAAATTCTAGTAAATCCAAAACTTGTATGAAACTCATGAAACTTGGCAATGCTATCATGAACGACATCAACATGTTGTGGTAAAAAATTTGTCCCGTTTGGGGCAGGTTTGGGTATAAGCTTATCACATACCAGAGCTTCTGACAACAAGCCTCATGGTTCCGATAGGGAATGTGCCTCCTTGGTGGATGAAACGATATTCGTTGCCTCTTCCCGTTTTCAATTTTTTTTCCAAGTGGCAACATAGAGCAATAGGAGTGTCATGTTAAAATTTGCAATTTCGGGGTTCGTTTGGACATTTTTTTTACATTAACTGAGTTTTCTAGGCATTTTATGTGCATAATTCAAATTTGAACTACATGCACATGCTCCAGTGCAGAAAAATGCGTTAACAAATCAAATGTGTGTCCTTGGGTGCATGCTTAGGCTCATGCAATAAATGGGTATGAATTTCGAACACCAGGGCACTGGTGCTTGCCGGCAAAACGTTGAGATACTTTGTTTTTTAAATTCTAGTAATCCAAAACTCGTCTGAAATTCATGAAACTTGGCATGTGAGACGTCCATTTTGCATCATGTTTACCTACTATTATTTACTATGTTTTTATGCATAATAATGCCTTTTGGAGTAATTCTAATGCCTTTTCTCTCATAATTAACACGCAAGGTTTACACAAAGAGGGAGAATACCGATAGCTGGAATTCTGGACCTGGAAAAGCTACATCAGAGTTACCTATTCTGCACATCCCTAAATGAGCTGAAACTTTACGGAGAATTATTTTGGAATAAAAGAAAAATACTGCAGCAAATAACTACCGAAGGAGGACCACTAGGTGGGACAACCCACCTGGGCGCGCCCTGGTGGGTTGTGCCCTCCTCGGCCCACCTCCGGTGCCCATCTTTTGGTATATAAGTCATTTTGACCTAAAAAATAGGAGAGGACTTCCGGGACGAAGCGCCGCCATCTCGAGGCGGAATTTGGGCAAGAGCACTTTTGCCCTCCGGCGGAGTGATTCCGCCGGGGAACTTCCCTCCCGGAGGGGGAAATCATCATCATCATCACCAAAAACTCTCCCATCTTGGGGAGGGTAATCTTCATCAACATCTTCAACAACACCATCTCCTCTCAAACCCTAGTTCATCTCTTGTGTTCAATCTTTGTACCAGAACCTCAGATTGGTACCTCTGGGTGACTAGTAGTGTTGATTACATCTTGTAGTTGATCACCATATGGTTTATTTGGTGGAAGATTATATGTTCAGATCCATTATGCTATTTAATACCCCTCTGATCTTGAGCATGATTATCATTTGAGAGTAGTTAGTTTTGTTCTTGAGGTCACGGGAGAAATCTTGTTGCAAGTAATCATGTGAACTTGATATGTGTTCGATATTTTGATTATATGTATGTTGTGATTTCCTTAGTGCTGTCATGTGAACGTCGACTACATGACACTTCACCATATTTAGGCCTAAGGGGATGCATTATGGAGTAGTTATTAGATGATGCGGTTCTAGATGACAGAAGCTTAAACCCTAGTTTATGCGCTACTTCGTAAGGGACCGCTTTGGATCCAAAAGTTTAATGCTATGGTTAGATTTTATCTTAATACTTTTCTCGTAGTTGCAAATGCTTGCGAGGGGGTTAATCATAAGTAGGAGGTTTGTTCAAGTAAGAACAACACCTAAGCACCGATCCACCCACATATCAAATTATCAAAGTAGCGAACACAAATCGAATCAACATGATGAAAGTGGCTAGATGAAATTCCCGTGTACCCTCAAGAATGATTTGCCTATTATAAGAAACCGTTTTTGCCCGTCCTTTGCCACAAAAGGATTGGGCTATCTTGCTGCACTTTATTTACCGTTACGGTTACTTGCTCGTTACAAATTATCTTGCTATCAAACTATCTGTTACCGACAATTTCAGTGCTTGCAGAAGTTACCACTACAGGAATCAGCTATTTAGGTCTGCCATGGCGGACGGCAAAGGCCTTTGCCGTCAGCCGCGGACGGCAAAAGGCTCCGGCAAAGTAGGCTACGGTAAACAGCTACTTTGCCGTCTGCTTCCTGGCGGCTGACGGCAAAGGCCCTTTGCCGTCTGCCGCGGACGGCAAAGAGGGCGGACGGCAATAATTGTGCTCTCAGTCCGTTAAGTGGCTAACGGCAGGCCTTTGCCGTCCGCCGCGGACGGCAAACTTTCTAGTGCCTTTGCCGTCTGCCAGCGGACGACAAACTTTCTACTGTCTTTGCCGTCCGCCGTATGATGTCATCTACACGTCACTACATGGCAGGACTTTGCCGTCTGCCACTGTAGGCAAACTGACCAAATGGGTCAGCTCCCAGGAAGCACAGCTGGATGCCACGTGGCTTCTTTGCCGTCCGCGGCAGACGGCAAAGAGCCCGTTGCCGTCGGTGGCAGACGGCAAAGAGCCTGCATATTGGGTCTTTTTTTTGTTTTTTATTAAATCCAACAATTTTCACAGAAAATATATATGACATATATAGATATATTTCACAAGGCAATTACAGAGCAAACATATAAGATATCCAACATGCATAGTTCCATCATACATAGTTCCATCATATAACTTCATCACATATGTTCCATCCAACTACCAAGTTCCATGCGTAGTTCCATCATGCATAGCATAGTTCATCCAACTACCAAGATACATGCATAGTTCAACGATACAAAAGAAACAGAGAAAGGGATAAGGAGCACTCCATCTATGCAAGCTTCCGTCAAGTGATTGAAATCTGCAAAATGAAAAATAAGAAAGTTAGAAATAGGTGACTAGAATAAGAAGACTAGAACAAGAAGAGTAGAACAAGAAGAAGACTAGAACAAGAAGAGTAGAACAGGAAGAAGACTAGAACAAGAAGAGTATGTCATTTATGAGCTAACTTACATGAAATGGATCATATATGAGCTAACTAAGTTGAAATGGGTCGTTTATGAGCTAGCTAAGGTGAAATGGATCATTTATGAGCTAACTTAGTTGAAATGGGTCGTTTATGAGCTAACTAAGGTCAAATGGATCGTTTTTGAGGTAACTAAGGTGAAATGGATCGTTTTTTAGCTAACTAAGGTGAAATGGATCGTTTTTTAGCTAACTTAGGTGAAATGGATCATTTATGAGCTAACTTAGTTGAAATGGATCGTTTTTGAGCTAACTTAGGTGAAATGGATCATTTATGAGCTAATTTAGTTGAAATGGATCTTTTTGAGCTAACTTAGGTGAAATGGATCATTTAAGAGCTAATTTAGGTGAAATGGATCGTTTTTAGCTAACTTGGTGAAATGGATCGTTTATGAGCTAAATTAGTTGAAATGGATCGTTTATGAGATAACCTAGGTAAGATGGGTCATTTTGGAGTTAACCTAGTTGAAATGGGTCATTTTAAAGCTAACGTAGGTAAAATGGATCATTTAGGAGCTAATCTAGGTAAAATGGGTCATTTTTGAGCTAACTTGGATGAACTGGATCATTTATAAGCTAACCTAGGTAAAATGGGTCATTTTAGAGCTAACTTAAGTAAAATGGATCGTCTATGAGCTAACTAAGCTAATTAAAGCTAAGTCTAGGTCTTTATGCATGTGTTAAGCAAAACACTAGATAAACTTACCAAGATCCAGGAGGTGTAGGAGCGGGGTGGCTCGTGTCGGTAGCTGGAGAAGGATCGTGCGATGCTTGTCTGGAGTTACGCTGCACCAAAGATCATTTCCAATGTCTTGTTAGCATGATGACACTCAAATGTTAAGACTAGCAAGTAATGTCCATTCAAATAAAACTCACCGTGGTCCGAGGAGCAATCACTGGCATCGGCGGAGCGGTCTGACCTGTCTTCCCGCACACAGACTGCACATTTGGTTTTGACGACTCAGTCATACTAGTTAGTAATGAGACAAACACTACATGAATGTTTTGGCTAATCTGCAGAATAAACTTACCACAAGGAGCTCGTACATGGCCCTTGCCTGCATGTCATTCCGTGCCCTCTCCTTCTCCATCATCTTTGTCGTCCTCTCCTCCAACTCCCGCTGCCTCTCCGCCGCCTCCGCCAGAAGTTTCTCCGTTCTATCTCTCTCACTCTGTATAGCAGCCTGCAACACCACTCACATGACCATTTGTAATCATTGATGGAAGCGCACACAATGTAATGGAGAAAGATAACTGAGTACGTATCACTAACCTTGATGGCGAGTTGCACTGGCCGTTCACGAGGCCTTATCTCAGGAGCGGAGCTCGACTGGCGCGCCTTGATCTCCGGGAGAGTGCTAGGACAACGGATAAGTCCATCTCCAATGGCTATGGAGCCATGGGACCTCCCGCCACCAGATATCATCACCAGCTCTGGATCAATGGGACCCTGGCTCGGGTTAAAGTCCTCCCCTTTCCTCGCCTTCCCCTCATATCTATATCTCACGAGCTTGTTGTGGGAGGAGATGTTGGTGAAGTTGTTTGCATCATCGAGGTCAGACTGAGAGAAAGCCTTGACTTTCTTGAAAGAGGCAGTGTGGGCCATGGCATACAGATCGTACACCTCTGGCACCTTATCCACCTTATTGTGGCGTGCCTGAAAGAGAGAAACAATGAAAATTAGTAATTAAAGGGCTCAAGCTAGCATGATGAATGAATTGCATGAATCATGAAGCAAACCACATACCCAGTTGCGCCCGAACTGATATAAGTTGGAGCTGCCTTGATGGTGTGGCACACCTTCCATTTAGGCACGTTTGTCCTTGGCCTCGTTGTGGAGGGCTAGCCATTCTTTTGAGCACCACTCATCGACCAACACCTCCCAACAATCCATCCGATCCGCACACCATCTCGGAGGCGCCTAAGTTAGCAAATAGAAACTTGAGCGCTACGGCTAAGAATTACTAAATGAAGGAACTTAAGGAGAAGGCCTTAAGAATTACCTTCATGTACTGCTCCTTACTCAGGAACTTATCGCGGCACGCCGGCTTGGTCTTCTTGATACCACGCAAGGCGTAGTAGTCTCGAACATCCTGCACCCGAGCCTCGTGCCGTAAGTTCTAGAGTAGGCGCTTGCAGACGTTCTCGATAACATGTGCCGCGTCCTCCTCGTATCCCTCCTTACACCTGTAGAATGTCTGCAATCAAATGAGACAATATTGATTAGTACAATTAATAACTAGCTAGTTGAAGATTTTTAAATGTGTAAAGGAGAAATTACCCAGAACTTTCTGATCACTATATGATGTTTTTCATAACAAAATCGAAAGATATATGACCTAACTAATAATTCACAAATATATGACCCCGTCGGCTTCTGGAAGGCCAAAGAACACCTTTTCGGGAGGTGTCGGGGGTCGGGGTGTCGTGTCGGTGTCGGGTGCCGTGTCGGGATCGGGGTCTCGGGGTCGGGGTGTCGGGTCGGGGTGCCGGGTCGGGGTCGGGGTGCCGTGTCGGTGTCGGGGTGTCGGGTCAGGCTCGGGGTCGGGGTGTCGGGATCGGGGTCTCGGGGTCGGGGTGCCGGGTCGGGGTCGGGGTGCCGTGTCGGTGTCGGGGTCGGGGTGTCGGGTCAGGCTCGGGGTCGGGGTCTCGGGGTCGGGGTGTCAGGTCGGGGTGCCGGGTCGGGGTGTCGGGTCGGGGTGCCGGGTCGGGGTGTCGGGTCGGGGTGTCGGGTCGGGGTGCCGTCTCGGGGTCGGGGTGTCGGGTCGGGGTGCCGGGTCGGGGTCGGGGTAAGGGTGGGTGTGGTGTCAGGGTGTCGGTGTCGGGGTGTCGTGTCGGTGTCGGGGTCGGGGTCTTGGGGTCGGGGTGTCGGGTCTGGGTGCCGGGTCGGGGTCGGGGTGCCGTGTCGGTGTCGGGGTCGGGGTGTCGGGTCAGGCTCAGGGTCGGGGTGTCGGGGTCGGGGTCGAGGTGCCGTGTCGGTGTCGGGGTCGGGGTGTCGGGTCAGGGTCGGGGTGTCGGGGTCGGGGTGTCGGGGTCGGGGTGTCGGGTCGGGTGCCGGGTCGGGGTCGGGGTGCCGTGTCGGTGTCGGGGTCGGGGTGTCGGGTCAGGCTCGAGGTCTCGAGGTCGGGGTCTCGGGGTCGGGGTGTCGGGTCGGGGTGCCGTCTCGGGGTCGGGGTGTCGGGTCGGGGTCGGGGTGCCGTGTCGGTGTCGGGGTAAGGGTGGGTGTGGTGTCAGGGTGTCGGTGTCGGGGTGTCGTGTCGGTGTCGGGGTCGGGGTGTCGGGTCGGGGTCGGGGTGCCGTGTCGGTGTCGGGGTCGAGGTGTCGGGTCAGGCTCGGGGTCGGGGTGTCGGGGTTGGGGTGCCGGGTTGGGGTCGGGGTGCCGTGTCGGTGTCGGTGTCGGGGTCGGGGTGTCGGGTCAGGGTCGGGGTTGGGGTGTCGGGTCGGGGTGCCGGGTCGGGGTGTCGGTTCGGGGTGTCGGGTCGGGGTGCCGTCTCGGGGTCGGGGTGTTGGGTCGGGGTGCCGGGTCGGTGTCGGGGTAAGGGTGGGTGTGGTATCAGGGTGTCGGTGTCGGGGTGTCGTGTCGGTGTCGGGGTCGGGGTCTCGGGGTCGGGGTGTCGGGTCGGGGTGCCGGGTCGGGGTCGGGGTGCCGTGTCGGTGTCGGGGTCGGGGTGTCGGGTCAGGCTCGGGGTCGGGGTGTCGGTGTTGGGGTCGGGGTCGGGGTGCCGGGTCGGGGTCGGGGTGCCGTGTCGGTGTCGGGGTCGGGGTGTCGGGTCAGGCTCGGGGTCGAGGTGTCGGGGTCGGGGTGTCGGGGTCGGGGTCTACGGGTCGGGGTGTCGTGTCGGGGTGCCGGGTCGGGGTCGGGGTGCCGTGTCGGGTCGGGGTGCCGTGGGGTCGGGTTTTTTTCCTTTTCTTCTTCTTCCTATTCTTCCTGTTCTTCCTTTTCTTCCTTTTTTTCCTTCTTCTTCTTCTTCTTCTTCTTCTTCCTCCTTTCCTTTTTCCTCCTCTTCTTCTTCTCCTCCTCTCCTCTTTTTTCTTCTTCTTCTTCTTCCTCTTCTTCTTTTTTCTTCTCCTCCTCCTCCTCTTCTTCTTCTTCCTTTCCTTTTTCCTCTTCTTCTTCTCCTCCTCTCCTCTTTTTCTCTTCTTCTTCTTCTTCTTCTTTCCTCAAACTAAACTAAACCTAAAACTAAACCTAAATCTAAAACTAACACTAAAACTAAAACTAAATCTAAACTAAACATAAACCTAAAACTAATAAAACAGAAAAAGGAAAAAACTAAATCTAAACCTAAAACTAAACTAAAACTAAACCTAAAACTAAAACTAAAACTAAACTAAAACTAAAACTAAAAAGGAAAAAACAGAAAAAACAGAAGAAAAAAAGGAGGGGGGCTCACCTGGGGCAGGGCCGGTGGAGGAGGGGGCGGGGAGGTGGAGGAGGTGGCCGGTGGAGGAGGTGGCCGGGGCGCGGGGGCGGTGGGGCGCGGGGCGGCGGGGGGCCGGGGCGGGGGGGGCGACGGGGGGCCGGGGCAGCGGGGGCGACGGGTGGTGGGGCGACGGCGCCGGGCGACAGTGGCGACGGGGCGGGGGGGGGCGACGGGGGGCCGTGGCAGCGGGGGCGACGGGTGGTGGGGCGACGGCGCCGGGCGACAGTGGCGACGGGGCGGGGGGCCGTTGGGGCGGCGGGGTGGTGGGGCGACCAGGCGGCGGCGAGTGGTGGGGGCGGCGCACGCGGCGGGTGGCGGCGGCGGCGGTGGGGTGGGAAGTGGTGGCGGGGCTCGGCGAGGAGAGAACAGAGTAACGGGCTGGGGGGGTACGGGCCGTTAGGTAGTGTCCTCTTTGCCGTCCGCCTCTCTTTGTCGTCCGCCCTTTTGCCTCTTTGCCGTCTGCTGGCAGACGGCAAAGAGGTGGGCCGTTAAGTTTTTTCCAAACGGGCGGGGGGTGGGGGCCACCTCTCTCTTTGCCGTCTGCCAGCGGACGGCAAAGATTCTTTGCCGTCTGCTGGCGGACGGCAAAGAGCTCGCAGATGGCAAAGAGCTTCTTTGCCGTCTGCCATTTCTTTGTCGTCTGCTTTTGGGTAGCTGATGGCAAAGAGCTTCTTTGCCGTCAGCTAGCAGACGGCAAAAAGCTGGCAGATGGCAAATTAGCTGATTCCAGTAGTGTACCTTGCTAAAAACCACTTGCCATTTCCTTCTGCTCCTTGTTGGGTTCGACACTCGTACTTATGGAATGGACTATGATTGATCCCCTATACTTTTGGGTCATCAAGGCTCTTTTCTAGCACCGTTGTCGGGGATTGAAGCGCTCTTGGTAAGGAAAAATTATTACTACGTGCTGAAATTTATTGTCACTTGCTACTATGGAGAACAATCCTTTGAGGGGTTTGTTCGGGGTATCTTCACCTCAACCGGAACCACAATTAGTTGCCCCTCAACCTACTGCACCTACTATAAATATTCATTATGAAATTCCTTCTGGTATGATAGAACAACTGCTAGCTAATCCTCATGCAGGAGATGGAACCGAGCATCCTGATATGCACTTGATATATGTAGATGAAATTTGTGGATTATTTAAGCTTGCAGGTTTACCCAGAGATGAAGCTAAGAAGAAGGTTCTCCCTTTATCTTTGAAGGGAAAAGCATTGGCATGGTATAGGGTATGCGATGATATTGGATCTTGGAACTGGAATCGATTGAAATTGGAATTTCACCAAAAAAATTATCCTATGCATCTAGTTCATCGTGATCGGAATTACATATATAATTTTTGGCCTCGTGAAGGAGAAAGTATCGCTCTAGCTTGGAGGAGGCTTAAGTCAATGTTATATGCTCGGCTTTCTCATGATGACCAGCCTAAGGGGGAAGGAGGAATCCTTCCCCCACCCCAATTCGGCCTCCCTCAAGACGAACAGGGGCGCCTCCCCTATTGGGGCTTGGTGGCCCAATTCCTTCCCCGCCACTTGGCCTTTTTAGGCCCTTTAATATTAAATTAAATATATAAATGTTCTAAATACCTCTAGACCATTATATATATATATATATATATAATTTATCATCCTCGAAAACATTTTCCACATATATATAATTAATCGTTAATACCCGGTATTACCGATATTCACCGAAACCCTTCCAGTGACCCCAAAACGCTTCCGGAACCTCTCGGAACTATTCTGGATATTAATGAAACAATTCCAAAAATATGTTCTCATTACTCCCGTACTACTAACACTCAGCAGATCGTGATTACCTTAAGCTTGTGACCCCGTAGGTTCGGTAATCATAGACATGAACGAAACCCCTTTGTTCAGTGACCGATAGTGGAACCATGGACATCCATATCTGTCCCTGTGATTACACGAATGATATTCGAGTGAACCTTTGGTTATTATGTGATCTCCCCTTTGCTTCGGGATACTTTACGAAACCCAGTGTGCATCCGTATACTCCTAAGTCATCACCATGCTCACTATACCATTACTCCTGTTACCGATTTTGTTCTTCTTTCTTGTTAACGTGTTTCGGCATCCCTGTGATGTAGTCACCTTTGTCTAGCCAGACGATGATGGATGCCGTTATACCGAGAGGGCCCTAAGAATACCTCTCCATCATCAGAGGAGCAAATCCCACTCTCGAGTTATCTAGTCACTTGTCAAACTTTCTAGTGAGCCTGAAAGTTGTCGTTATGATCACCTTGTTACAAATGACGCTTGAGCGACCCCAAAACCCACCGTATGGTAGGAAGTGACCGAGACACTCTCACGGTCTGAGGAACTAAAATAGATGCCAACACTTCATGTTATAACACATGATTTCAGACTGTATAATCACAATGTATAACAGACAAGTATTGGGTCGATTCAATATGATCTTTCTTCTAACGTCATACCCTAAATGTTGTTTTAGGACTATCATTACACTTAATGATATCCTAAGATCGGGAAAACGTGATCACCAACAAAACTTGAGCCAATCTTAGAGGCGAGACCGGGAACCTATTGTTTAACCATTTATCATTTCACACGTGCATATGAGTTTTCCACTGAACCGCATATTCCAGGATCATAGCAGTTATAGCATGAAATATAAACTCTTAACTATGAATAATGGAAATATAATAATACAATATTATTGCCTCTAGGGCATATTTCCAACAGTCTCCCACTTGCACTAGAGTCAATAATCTAGTTTACATAGTCTCTTTAACAACTATGGCTATCCGGTGTTGCTCATGCTTTGCTCGTGGTAGAGCCTTTGCCATTAGTTTTGAAATATTCAAAACACTATAATATCCATGTTAGACTAGTCTGATTTTAAGGATCTCAATCCATCTTGCTTTGAGCTATAACATTTTATTCAAAATAAAATATTATTGGACTCATTGCACTTAGAATCACTCCAACTACATCAAGATTCTTGTTGATCATACTTTGGATCCACCCATTTATATCAAGACTCTTCTTGATTAGCCATATTCACAATATAATGTCTATGGGTTTCTTACAACTTTTGTAACTTCCAATTATATCAAGACATTTCTTGATTCAGACAATATTGAAACATCTAATGTTTTCAAAACACATATCTCTATCATTATAGAATCAACAATATTGTTCATAAAATAATTCTAAGTAACTATCATAGCCCATTTATATCAATTATGAAGTTGATATTCATATATTCTCAATAATAAACTTTAACTTCATATTCTCAAAATAATACATTTATTCTTTTGAGATCCTTCATATCTGTTACTAACACTTAGTAAAAATCATTGGTCCTTTTATATATCACAACTATCAAGATGAATTCATTCATCTATCCATGTTTATCAATTGATTCTCATAAGCATCGAGTTATATGACACTGAGAGAAAACATTTTCTCTATTTAAACCTTTGTCAACATATATAAACTTATTTTAGCTCAATCAGACATTTTGATATATCTTTATAGATTCTTTTATGCCCAATATTTTGCCTTACAATTTGATGGAAAACATGTTTCAAGACCATTTGTGCTCTGGAGTTTTTGTTAGGAAACGTAGCATGCAATTTCAAAAAAATTCCTACGCTCATGCAAGATCTATCTAGGAGATGCATAGCAACGACAAGGGGAGAGTGTGTCCACGTACCCTCGTAGACCGAAAGCGGAAGCGTTTGACAACACGGTTGATGTAGTCGAACTTCTTCTCGTTCTGGCCGATCAAGCACCGAACGTACGGCACATCCGAGTTCTGCACACGTTCAGCTCGATGACGTCCCCTGAACTCTTGATCCAGCAAAGTGTCGAGGAAGTAGATGAGTTCCATCAGCATGACGGCGTGGTGATGGTGATGGTGATGTGATCCGCGCAGGGCTTCGGCTAAGCACTACGAGAATATGAACGGAGGCGTAAACTGTGGAGGGGGCGCCGCACATGGCTAACAATTGTTGGTGTGTGTTAAACTGTGGAGGGGGCGCCGCACACGGCTAACAATTGTTGGTGTGTGTTCTAGGCGCCCCCTCCCCACGTATATATAGGTGGGAGGGGGATGGGGACAGCCTTGGGGCACCCCAAGTAGGAGGAATCCTACTTGGGGCCCTAGTCCAATTCGCCCCCCCTACCATGTTTTCCGGAGGGGAAAGGAGGGAGGAGGGAAGGAAGGGGGAGGCCGAATCCCTCCCCTTCCTTCTCTCTTCCCCTCTTTCCTTCCCCTCAGGTGCGGCCCATATGGGGGGCGCGGCAGCCCCTGCTGGCTGCTGCGTTTCCCCTCTTGGTCCATTAGGCCCATATGTTTGCCGCGGGTGCCCGGAACCCATTCCGGTGACCCGATATGTACCCGGTACCCACCAGAACACTTCTGGTGTCCGAATACTATCATCCTATATGTCAATCTTTACCTCTCGACCATTTCGAAACTCCTCGTCATGTCCGCGATCTCATCCGGGACTCCAAACAACATTCGGTCACCAAATCACATAACTCATATAATACAAAATCGTCATCGAACGTTAAGCGTGCGGACCCTACGGGTTTGAGAACTATGTAGACATGACCGAGTCACCTTTCCGGTCAATAACCAATAGCGGAACCTGGACGCTCATATTGGTTCCTACATATTCTTCGAAAGATCTTTATCGGTCGAACCGTAATGACAACATGTGTTATTCCCTTTGTCCTCGGTATGTTACTTGCCCAAGATTCAATCGTCGGTATCTTCATACCTAGTTCAATCTCATTACCGGCAAGTCTCTTTACTCGTTCCGCAATACATCATCCCGCAACGAACTCATTAGTAACTTTGCTTGCAAGGCTTCTTATGATGTGCATTACCTAGAGGGCCCAGAGATACCTCTGTGATAGTCGGAGTGACAAATCCTAATCTCGATCTATGCCAACCCAACAAACACCCTCAGAGATAACTTTAGAGCATCTTTATAATCACCCAGTTACGCTGTGACGTTTGATAGCACATAAGGTATTCCTCCGGTATCCGGGAGTTGCATAATCTCATAGTCGAAGGAATATGTACTTGACATGAAGAAAGCAATAGCAATAAAACTGAACGATCAATATGCTAAGCTAACGGATGGGTCTTGTCCATCACATCATTCTCCTAGTGATGTGATCATGTTCATCAAATGACAACACATGTCTATGGTTAGGAAACTTAACCATCTTTGATTAACAAGCTAGTCTAGTAGAGACTTACTAGGGACACGGTGTTTTATCCATGTATCCACACATGTATCAAGTTTCTAGTTAATACAATTCTAGCATGAATAATAAAAATTTATCATGATATAAGGAAATATACAATAACAACTTTATTATTTCCTCTAGGGCATATTTCCTTCAGTCTCCCACTTGCACTAGAGTCAATAATCTAGATTACATTGTAATGATTCTAACACCCATGGAGTCTTGGTGCTGATCATGTTTTGCTCGTGGAAGA
Organism: Triticum aestivum; assembly: GCF_018294505.1. Classification (NCBI taxonomy): domain Eukaryota; kingdom Viridiplantae; phylum Streptophyta; class Magnoliopsida; order Poales; family Poaceae; genus Triticum; species Triticum aestivum. Next base: position 208,524,862 of record NC_057796.1, read on the forward strand.
GGCTTAGTCAACTTCTTCTACATTCAGATCCGTATGTATTATACAAATCTCTATGGCTCCATCCTTGACTTGATCACGGATGGAGTTGAAGCGTCTCTTGATGTGTTTGGTTCTTTTGTGAAATTTGGATTCCTTCGCCAAGGCAATTGCTCCAGTATTGTCACAAAAGATTTTCATTGGACCCGATGCACTAGGTATTACACCTAGATCGGATATGAACTCCTTCATCCAGACTCCTTCATTTGCTGCTTCCGAAGCAGCTATGTACTCTGCTTGACACGTAGATCCCGCCACGACGCTTTGCTTGGAACTGACCAACTGACAGCTCCACCATTCAATATAAATACGTATCCAGTTTGTGACTTAGAGTCATCCGGATCAGTGTCAAAGCTAGCATCAACGTAACCATTTACGACTAGCTCTTTGTCACCTCCATAAACGAGAAACATATCCTTAGTCCTTTTCAGGTAGTTCAGGATGTTCTTGACCGCTGTCCAGTGATCCACTCCTGGATTACTTTGGTACCTCTCTTCTAGACTTATAGCAAGGCACACATCAGGTCTGGTACACAGCATAACATACATGATAGAACCTATGGCTGAGGCACAGGGAATGACTTTCATTTTCTCTCTAGCTTCTGTAGTGGTTGGGCATTGAGTCTGATTCAACTTCACACCTTGTAACACATGCAAGAACCCTTTCTTTGATTTATCCATTTTGAACTTCTTCAAAACTTTATCAAGGTATGTGCTTTCTGAAAGTTCAATTAAGCGTCTTGATCTATCTCTATGGATGTTGATGCCAACATATAAGCAGCTTCACCAAGGACTTTTATTGAAAAACTCTTATTCAAGTATCCTTTTATGCTATCCAGAAATTCTATATCATTTCCAATCAACAATATGTCATCCACATATAATATTAGAAATGCTACAGAGCTCCCACTCACTTTCTTGTAAATACAGGCTTCTCCGAAAGTCTGTATAAAACCATATGCATTGATCTCATCAAAGTGTATATTCCAACTCCGAGATGCTTGCACTAGTCCATAAATGGATCGCTGGAGCTTGCACACTGTGTTAGCACCTTTAGGATTGACAAAACCTTCTGGTTGCATCATATACAACTCTTCTTTAAGAAATCCATTAAGGAATGCAGTTTTGACGTCCATTTGCCAGATTTCATAATCATAAAATGCGGCAATTGCTAACATGATTCGGACAGACTTAAGCATCGCTACGGGTGAGAAAGTCTCATCGTAGTCAACTCCTTGAAATTGTCGAAAACCTTTTGCGACAAGTCGAGCTTGGTAGATAGTAACATTAGCATCAGCGTCAATCTTCTTGAAGATCCATTTATTCTCTATGGCTCGCCGATCATCGGGCAAGTCCACCAAAGTCCACACTTTGTTCTCATACATGGATCCTATCTCAGATTTCATGGCCTCAAGCCATTTATCGGAATCTGGGCTCATCATCGCTTCTTCATAGTTTGTAGGTTCGTCATGCTCTAGTAACATGACTTCCAGAACAGGATTACCGTAACACTCTGGTGCGGAACGTGCTCTAGTTGATCTACGAGGTTCGGTAGTAACTTGATCTAATGTTTCATGATCATTATCATTAGCTTCCTCTCTAGTTGGTGTAGGCATCATGGGAACAGTTTTATGTGACGAGCTACTTTGCAATTCGAGAGAACGAAGGTACAATTACCTCATCAAGTTGTACTTTCCTCCCACTCACTTCTTTCGAGAGAAACTCCTTCTCTAGAAAGGATCCATTCTTAGAAACAAAGATCTTGCCTTCGGATCCGTGATAGAAGGTGTAGCCAACAGTTTCTTTTGGGTATCCTATGAAGACGCACTTCTCCGATTTGGGTTCCAACGTATCAGGCTGAAGCTTTTTCACATAAGCATCGCAACCCCAAACTTTAAGAAATGACAGCTTAGGTTTCTTGCCAAACCACATTTCATATGGTGTCGTCTCAACGAATTTAGACGGTGCCCTATTTAACGTGAATGCAGCTGTCTCTAATGCATAACCCCAAAACGATAGTGGTAAATCGGTAAGAGACATCATAGATCGCACCATATCTAATAAAGTATGGTTACGACGTTCGGACACACCATTACGCTGTGGTGTTCCAGGTGGCGTGAGTTGTGAAACTATTCCACATTGTTTTAAATGAAGGCCAAACTCGTAACTCAAATATTCACCTCCGCGATCAGATCGTAGAAACTTTATTTTCTTGTTACCATGATTCTCCAATTCACTCTAAAATTCTTTGAACTTTTCAAATGTTTCAGACTTGTGTTTCATTAAGTAGATATACCCATATCTGCTCAAATCATCTGTGAAGGTCAGAAAATAAGGATACCCGCCGCGAGCCTCAGCACTCATCGGACCGCATACATCGGTATGTATTATTTCCAATGAATCATTAGCTCGCTCCATTGTTCCAGAGAACGGAGTTTTAGTCATCTTGCCCATCAGGCATGGTTCGCAAGTATCAAATGATTCATAATCAAGTGATTCCAAAAGTCCATCCGCATGGAGTTTCTTCATGCGCTTTACACCAATATGACCTAAACGGCAGTGCCACAAATATGTTGCACTATCATTATCAACTTTGCATCTTTTGGCATCAATATTATGAATATGTGTATCACCACGATCGAGATTCAATAAAAATAGACCACTCTTCAAGGGTGCATAACCATAAAAGATATTACTCATATAAATAGAACAACCATTATTCTCTGATTTAAATGAATAACCGTCTCGCATTAAACAAGATCCAGATATAACATTCATGCTCAACGCTGGCACCAAATAACAATTATTCAGGTCTACAACTAATCCCAAAGGTAGATGTAGAGGTAGCGTGCCAACGACGATCACATCGACCTTGGAACCATTCCCGACGCGCATCGCCACCTCGTCCTTAGCCAATCTTCGTTTAATCCGTAGCCCCTGTTTCGAGTTACTAATATGAGCAACCGAACCAGTATCAAATACCCAGGCGCTACTATGAGCATTAGTAAGGTACACATCAATAACATGTATATCAAATGTACGTTTGTTCGCTTTGCCATCCTTCTTATCCGCCAAATACTTAGGGCAGTTCCGCTTCCAGTGACCAGTCCCTTTGAAGTAGAAGCACTCAGTTTCAGGCTTAGTTCCAGATTTGGGCTTTTCCCAGGAGTGGCAACTTGCTTGCCATTCTTCTTGAAGTTCCCCTTCTTTCATTTTCCCTTTTTCTTGAAATTAGTGGTCTTGTTAACCATCAACACTTGACGATCCTTCTTGATTTCTACCTCCGCAGCTTTGAGCATTACGAAGAGCTCGGGAATTGTCTTATCCACCCCTTGCATATTATAGTTCATCACCAAGCCTTTGTAGCTTGGTGGCAGTGATTGGAGAACTCTGTCAATAACACTATCATCTGGAAGATTAACTTCCAGCTAGTCAAGTGATTATGATACCCAGACATTTTGAGTATGTGTTCACTGACAGAGCTATTCTCCTCCATCTTGCAGCTATAGAACTTGTTGGAGACTTCATATCTCTCAACTCGGGCATTTGCTTGAAATATTAACTTCAATTCCTGGAACATCTCATATGGACCATGACGTTCAAAATGTCTTTGAGGTCCCGATTCTAAGCCGTAAAGCATGGCACACTGAACTATCAAGTAGTCATCAACACGCGACTGCCAGGCGTTCACAACGTCTGCAGTTGCTGGAGGGGTGGCACACCTAGTAGTGTATCAAGGACATAATTTGCAAACATATGCATGACGATGCATGGCATCACGATGAGTGGTGCTAGGTGTGCCCTAACGCGGTAGTAGGTGATACCGGCAAAGGGGGGAAACATCCGAGAAAGTATTCCTGGTGTTTGACGTTTTCGGACAGATGAACCGGAGGTGGATTGTTGCATGTTCACTATGCTAGGGACGTGTGGTGAACGAACGGCTGCGTATTTGGATTCGTCTCGTCGTTTTGAGCAACTTTCATGTACAAAGTATTTTTCATCCGAGTTACGGATTATTTAATATTAATTTTCAAAGTTTTAATTCATTTTTAGAGTTAACATAATTAATTTAATTAGAAAATGCAATTATGACATCAGCATGATGTCACAGTGATGTCAGCAGTCAACCAGGCAGTTGACTTAGTCAAATTGATGTGTGGGACCCACTGTCATTGACTAAGACGAACTAAACAGGTTTAATTAGTTTAGTTAAATGATTAGGTTAATTTAAAAATTTAATTAAGTTAATTAATTAATTAATTACTATTTTTATTTTTTCTTTTTTTTTTACATTTTCGTTTCAGGGGCGCGGGGCCCCCTAGTCAATGGCCCAAAGGGCCTTAGCGGGCATGCAGGCAGCGAGCGCAACCCGCAAGGGGCCGAGCCCGTTGCGACCTCTGCGGGGGACGGCGACGAGCGCGGCGGCGCATGCCATGGCGGGGCAGAGCTAGAGCGGGGGGGGGGGGGGGTTCACAGGCGCGCGGTCCAACGAGGCGGCAGCAACGGCAGAGGCGGGACGGAGCGGGACAAAGGGCGGCTAGGGAGAGGCCATGGCGGGCGCGGCCCTCGACGGCCAGAGCGAGGCACGGACGGCGGCGAGCGGGGCCAGGCGGGCGAAGGCGAGGCGAGCGGTGGTAGCAGAGCAGCGGGTGAGGGAGTCCTGGATTAAGGGGTCCTCGGGCGTCTGGCCTATGTGACGTGGGCCGGACTGATGGGCCATGAAGATACAAGATAGAAGACTTCCTCCCGTGTCCGGATGGGACTCTCCCTTGCGTGGATGGCAAGCTTGGCATTTGGATATGAAGATTCCTTCCTCTGTAAACCGATTCTGTACAACCCTAGGCCCCTACGGTGTCTATATAAACTGGAGGGTTTAGTCCGTAGAGGTAATCATAATCATACATGCTAGACTTCTAGGGTTTAGGCACTACGATCTCGTGGTAGATCAAATCTTGTAATCCACATATTCATCAAGATCAATCAAGCAGGAAGTAGGGTATTACCTCCATCAAGAGGGCCCGAACCTAGGTAAACATCGTGTCCTCCGTCTCCTGTTACCATCGACCTCAAACGCACAGTTCGGGACCCTCGTACCGGAGATCCGCCGGTTTTGACACCGACATTGGTGCTTTCATTAAGAGTTTCGCTGTGTCGTCATCAGAAGGTTCGATGGCCCCATCCATCATCTACAACAATGCTGCCCTGAGGGAGGTCTTCCTCCCCGGTCAGACCTTTGTGTTCAGCGGCTTCGCACTACGGGCTAACTTGCTTGGCCATCTAGAGTAGATCGACAGCTACGTCCCAGGTCACCAGATTAGTTTTGGAAATCTAGACTATGTCACTGATATCCGAGGAGACTTGATCTTCCAAGGGTTCACGACCCCAACCTCTGCTCTGGCCTTAAATCCGGAGCGCATTGCCATGTCCGAAGACAGGATTCCTGAGCCCGCCGGACTATCTGCAGCCACTGAGCCCAGTACGGGAGGACCGGAGGAAGTAGTGTCGCTGGCAACCATCAGGATACCGGACTCTTCTCCGAAAACTGGCTCCGAACCCTCGGAGTCAGCATCATGTGAGATCGGCCAGGAAGCCTCCTTCCCGCCGTACTCCACGGACTCTTTTCTCCCAGGCCAAACCTCACCTTTAAGTGAGGCTCTGGAATTGACGCGATCCCTCGTCATTATAGAGGAGCAATGTCCGAACTACGCCCATCCCGGACTAGGGGCTGAGAGCGGGGAATTTTATGTCCCACCCACCACCCACTTCATCGCCACTGTCGAGGACTTAACTGACATGCTCGATTACCGTTCCGAGGACATCGACGGTATGGACGACGATGCCGGAGAAGAGCAGGCCCAAAACCCGCCGTTTACCGGAAGCCGGACGGCCACCTCTTCGTATGACGTGTACATGGTGGATACACCCAGAAAGGGTAACGGCAATAACGAGAAAAATCCAGTAGAGGATAAACCTCCTAAGACACAACCAAAGCGTCGATGTCAGCGGCGCCGCTCTAAATCACGCCGTGGAAAAGATAGCAATACCTGCACGAGAGGCAACAATACTCCGGACGATGCCGAAGACCAAGAAAACCTCGTCGAGCCAACCACCGAACAGGACGATCGGGAAGATGGGCAAGTTAGCCCTGATGAACAAGCCGTAAACGAAGACTCGGAGGACAGTAATTATCTCCCACTCTCCGAGGACGAGGTGAGCCTCGGCAACGAAGACTTTATCGTGCCCGAGGAACCTCTCGAGCAGGAGCGCTTTAAGCGCCGGCTAATAGCCACTTCAAGGAGCCTAAAAAAGAAGCAGCAGCAGCTTCAAGCTGATCAAGATCTACTCAACGACAGGTGGACTAATGTCCTGGCAGCCGAGGAATACGGCCTCGAGCGCCCAACCAAAAGTTACCCAAAGCGTAAACTGCTGCCTCAATTCGATGACGAGGCACTGGAGCCCGTACCATCAGCGCGTAACGGGGCTGACCGACCACCACGTGGCCGGGATAGAACGACAACTCAAGCCGAACACCAGCCCATGCCACCTCGCCGTAAAGGTAGAAACATAGCAGCTCGGGGGTATACATATGACCTGCGTCAGGACTTGGACAATAGAGCAGGTCAGACTAGATCGATCTACGGATCGCGGGGGCGAGCCCCGACGCGCGACGACCGCTATCTTGCCGGACATGACAAGCATAACCGCGTCCGGGCCGAAAACGGCAGACGGACTCCATCCGAACTACGTCGCGACTTGGCCCGATATAGAGGCACCGCACACCCCCTCTGCTTCACTGATGAAGCAATGGAGCACGAATTCCCAGAAGGGTTTAAACCCGTGAATATCGAATCATACGATGGAACAACAGATCCCGCGGTATGGATCGAGGACTTTCTTCTCCATATTCATATGGCCCGCGGTGATGATCTCCATGCCATCAAATACCTCCAGCTAAAACTCAAGGGACCAGCTCGGCACTGGTTAGCCTGCCAGAAAACTCTATTGGCAGCTGGGAGGACTTGGAAGACGCCTTCCGCGACAACTTCCAAGGTACATACGTCCGACCTCCGGATGCCGATGACTTAAGTCACATAGTTCAACAGCCCGGAGAGTCAGCCATGAAATTCTGGACTAGGTTCCTAACTAAAAAGAACCAGATCATCGACTGTCCGGATGCCGAAGCCCTAGCGGCCTTTAAACATAGCATCCACGACGAATGGCTTGCCCGACACCTCGGCCAAGAAAAGCCGAAGTCCATGTCAGCCCTCACGACACTTATGACCCGCTTTTGCGCGGGCGAAGATAGCTGGCTAGCCCGCAACAATAATAATGCAAGCAAACATGGCACCTCTGAAGCCAGAAATAGCAACGGCAAGCCTCGACGCAACAGGCACAAGCGTCGAAACAACGGTGACAATACCGATGACATGGCGGTCAACGCCGGATTCAGTGACTCCAAGTCCGGCCTGCGGAAGAAGCCATTTAAAAGAAACAATCTGGGCTCGTCCAGCTTGGATCGCATACTTGATCGTCCATGTCTGATCCACGGCACCCCAGATAAGCCAGCCAATCATACCAATAGAAGCTGTTAGGTCTTCAAACAGGCCGACAAGTTAAATACAGAGAATAAGGAGAAGGGGTCGCAAAGTGAGGTTGACAACGAGGAGCCTCGTTCGCCGAACACAGGGGGACAGAAGAAGTTTCCCCCTCAGGTTAAAATGGTGAACATGATATATGTTACTCATATCCCCAAGAGGGAGCGCAAACGCGCGCTCAGGGACGTCTATGCGATAGAGCCAGTCGCCCCAAAATTCAATCCATGGTCGTCATGTCCGATCACCTTCGATCGCAGGGACCATCCGACCAGTATCCGTCATGGCGGTTCAGCCGCACTGGTCCTCGACACAATCATTGACGGATTCCACCTCACGCGAGTCCTCATGGACGACGGTAGCAGCCTCAACTTGCTCTACCAGGACAGTCCTCAAGATGGGCATCGACCCATCAAGGATCAAGCCCACGAAAACTACCTTTAAAGGAGTTATACCAGGTGTAGAGGCCCGCTGCACGGGCTCAATCACATTGGAAGTCGTCTTCGGATCTCCGGATAACTTCCGAAGAGAGGACTTGATCTTTGATATAGTCCCCTTCCGCAGTGGCTATCACACACTGCTCGGACGAACTGCATTTGCTTGATTCAATGCGGTGGCACACTATGTTTATCTCAAACTCAAGATGCCCGGACCACGCGGTGTCATAACAGTCAATGGAAACACGGAACGCTCCCTCTGTACCGAAGAGCACACTGCGGCCCTGGCAGCCGAAGCACAGAGCGGCCTTATCAAGCAGAATATTAATTCAGCGGCCAAGCTCCCGGACATTGTCAAACGAATCCAGACTACCCGTCATCTTGACAGTCCAGCTCGTCAGGAGTTCGACTAGCAATTCGGCCTCCGTCTCAGTCCCGACCGAATGGCAGCATACGTACCACGCATACATAACTACGCACTCAAAATACCATGGGCAAAGACGGAGGCATAACTCAATCGTGGTCCATAATATGGTTCGACCTTCCCTGGGCACACATATATTTTCCCCTTTTCTTTTTCTCCTTTTCAGGTTTCTTCTCCACGGGCCCCTCATGACGGCCTAATTATCGATCCTTTCAAAGGATGGATATTCCAAGGCGGCAAGTTGCATCGACGTACGGAGGAATCTCTAGGTGGTCTTCTTGATGATCACTCTACCTGTTTTCAGGACACGCACGAAGCTCCCGCTTGGCCTCGGCATGTCAAATAGCCATGTTGCTTATCGCACTATTTTTACAAATATGCTTTGACGTATTAATCAAATTATAATGGAAACAGTTTGCGACCCAACTTATGTGGCAATGGCTTACTACTTCATTTTACTTTGTTATTCTTATCGATTGCACCCGTACACTTTGGTACGCCTTAATTCGCCAGGGGCTTCATTGCGCTCCATAGTACGGCAACAAGTCCGAATACTTTTTACAGTATAGTTCGGCACCCCGAATTTAGCATTATATGCATCGGCTCCGAATCATGTCTTTGGTCAATAGTTGGGTTGCCCGGCTCCTGTGCTTACTACCTTACGTTCCGTCCTATCGGCTAGGGTAGTAAAGGGAGAACTACTACGATTGTGTCCCTGGTTTATCCGGATGAACACCTCACTAGAGAAAGCCGAAAACTGACTGTCATGATGCGGCGAGAGCTGGTCAACTATTCAGAGGTTAAAATCTCTTGCGATTTTTTCCTGCATTATGCGAAGGATCGGCCTCCACCCGATCAGGTGTCTACAGCACCCTAGTCTGGATTAACAAATACTAGCTAGGGGCTGTGCCTACATTTCTATTGTCAAACTCCTACGGCTAAGTGAGGGTGATAAAGCCACATAGTCCCATTGCCTGGTTAGCTGCGCTAAAGACCTCCTTCAAGGACCAAACTCTTGGATCAAGACTGTTTAGGTTTCAACCCGAACACCCCCGTACTACCTACGTGGGGGCTGAAGCCGACGACTGGCCAACTCTCAGATTTAATAAAACGGCTGCACAGGAGGTAAAATGTTAAATAAACAGCAAGCATCATATTACATATTGGCTTTGTTTCATAATACAGGACGGGATAAACATGAATGTATTCATTCAAAGATAATGTCTTCTGAACACTGGCCCTCTACAATGCGGGACCCCTTCAGGACATCATAAAAATACTGATCGGGCATGAGGTGCTCCTTGCCCATGGGCAGTCCCTCGGTGGCGAGCTTGACGGCATCCATCTTCGCCCACTGCACCTTGACACGGGCGACGGCCATCCGCGCACCTTTGATGCAGACCGACCGCTTGATGGCATCAAGCCGAGGGCAGGCATTGACCAACCGCTTCACGAGTCCGAAGTAGCTGCTGGGTATGGCTTCGGCTGGCCATAGTCGGATTATCAAATCCTTCATGGCCAATTCAGCCACCCTATGCAGTTCGGTCAGCTGTTTAAGATGATCGCTAAAGGGCACCGGATGCTCTGGCGCAAGGTATTGCGACCAGAACAGCTTCTCTGTTGAGCTCCCCTCTTCGGCTCGGAAGAACTCCATAGCATCAGAAACACTGCGCGGCAGATCCGCAAACGCTCCTGGAGAACTCCAAATCCAGGTCAGTAAGAGGTACCTTTTCCTCACATATTTGCTCTGCACAATAAAGGCCTTACCTGCCGCGATTTTCCTGGCCTCCTGGATTTTCTGGAGGGCGCCTTGGGCTTCAACCCGGGCCTCTTGCGCGCTTTGGCGGGCCTTGGCAAGGTCGGACTCTTGGTCCACAATATTGCGCTCCAAGGGCTCGCATTTCTTCACGGTGTCCTGGAGCTTCTGCTGGAACTCCCCGACCTTAGCCTCGTGCTTTTCGTGGGCGGCTTGTTCCTTTGGCGCCCTCTCCTGGGCCTCGGCCAGCGCCTTCTTGAGGGTCTCCACCTTGGTCGCAGCACCTACGAAATATCATGATAGCATGATCAACACAAACAATTCAGATCTTTCTACATCCGAATAGGCCATTACATACCTTGCTGGTCCTCGAGTTGTTTTTTCATACGGCCGAGCTCTTCCTCGACCTGCTCCAGATTCTGCTTCAGTTTGGAGGCTTCGACAGAATGGGAGGTCGCAGCTAGCATCGACGCTTGCTTATTCACATAGACATGTATGGTTAGTCTCCTGCGAAAATTATTTGATCCTCTGTCCGGCTTCTCTTTTCGAGCACCGGACAGTGTCTCAGGGGCTACTGTCTATACTATGATATTCTTTTCTGCATAAATTACATTGCATACTTCAAAGCCTGTTAGAAGGCTGGCGCAGGCTTCGGTCAGTCCGCTCTTAGCGGACTGAACCCTCTCAATCACCGTACCCATAAGGATACGGTGTTCCTCAACAATGGAAGCACCTTGCAGCGCTTCCAATAGAGTATCCGGCGCCTCTGGATGGACAGAGGTCGCCGGCGGAATAGGCGCACCTCCTTCTTTCGAAGGAGGCTGCTTGCCTGATTCCGGAGCCATATGGGCCTCCAGAATAGCATTAGGCTGGGGGCCGAATTGGATAAGGCCCCCATCGCCAGTCTCCGGGGGGATTTGTTCCCCCATGTGTCCGGCTGCCGAGGTATCACCCTCTGGCGCCACCCTGACGGCCTCCCGTACCTCTCCCTGGTCTAGGTAGGTCCTTCAGGACAGCACCTCGGCGTCATCCATGGCCCTGGGAGAGGAGGCCACCGGAAGCGACCCGCTGTCCATCGCCTTCGGGTCCAGCGAATTCCCCGAAGACGAGGATCACTCGGGGCGGGCGTGAGCCGGACTGCAGCGCATGATTCAACATATTAAAACCGCGAAGTAAAGAAGTTGGATGTAAGTGTATATAAGTGCCTTTGAGTACTGACGATTTGGCCAGGGGCTTATCCCTGGGACGCCACTCGGAGCTGCTATCAGTATCCACCGCGGGATTATGCACGGGGGAGACCCTCCCTCTCTTGGACGCCTATGCCTCCAGATTCATGGAGGCCGCCCTTTTCTTCCTTCCCCCCTCGGGGGGAGAGTTGCTTTTCTCCTCCTCCTCGTCGTCATCAGTGGCGGGGGAGGAGTGGGTCTCAGCGTCTTCGGACGTCACGTCTGAAGTACCTTTATGGCGGAGGCCACTTCAGGTCTCCTTGGCCTTCTTCTTGGCCTTCTTCTCCGGCGCCTGGTAGGGCGCCGAAACCAGCATCTTCGTCAGAAGTGGGATTGCTGGGTTTTCGGGCAGCGGAGCCGGACTCTGGATCCGCTCCGCCTTCGTTGTCCAGCCCTGAAAAGACAGATAGGGAAGCTTAGACATCTTCCTTGAATGTACATGTGAAGGATACACCTTGGAATGCGAAAAACTTACCGGACTGGCGGGATGGGTCAGATTATACCCATGGTCCTCGGTTGTCTCCGGCCACGTCTCATTGGCCTTAAAAAGCACCTTCCAGATGCCTTCGTGTGTAGCGCCGAAGAACTGTTGCAAGGTCTGGTGCTTGGCCGGATCGAACTCCCACAAATTGCAAGTCCGGCTTTGGCAAGGAAGGATCCGGCGAAAAAGCATCACCTGGATCACATTGACAAGCTTGATGTTCTTGTCCACCATACTCTTGATGCGCGTGTGCAGCGTCATCAGCTCGTCCGACGAGGCCCAATCCAGGCCCTTCTCCAGCCAGGAGGTGATCCGCATTGGGGCCCCGGACTTGAATTCGGAAGTCGTGGCCCAGGTGGTGTCGCGGGGCTCTGTGACGTAGAACTACTGCTGCTGCCACCCTTTGACAGTCTCCACAAAGGTGCCTTTGGGCCACGTGACATTGGACATCTTGCTCATCATAGCGCCTCCGCACTCTGCGTGTTGGCCACCCACCACCTTTGGCTTCACATTGAAGGTCTTTAGCCGCAATCCAAAGTGGGGTGGGATGCGGAGGAAGGCCTCGCACACGACTATGAATACCGAGATGTTGAGGAAGGACTTCGGGGCCAGATCATGGAAAATCTAGCCCGTAGTAGAACATGAGTCCGCGGACGAATGGGTGGAGGGGAAATCCTAACCCACGGACGAAGTGGGGAATGAACACCACCCTCTCCTGGGGCTTCGGGGTGGGGACGATCTGCCCCTTGGCCGGAAGCCGGTGGGCGATTTCCCGGGCCAAGTACCCCGCCTCCCGGAGCTTCGTAATGTCCTTCTCCGTGATGGAGGAGGCCATCCACTTGCCCTGCGCTCCAGATCCAGACATGGCCGGAGTGCTTTTTTGAGGCAGAAAGGATGCAGGCTTGGGCGCTGGAGCTCGAGAATGGGTGGGCAGAGAGAAGGAGAAGGCGTGGGTGAAAGAATGGATCCTTATCCTCTTATAAAGGTAGCGAATATCAAGCGCCTCCCCACTCGCCTTAAAACTCACTTATTTCCCAAGGGCCGTGTGGACGGCATGGTTGGATTACCCACGCCCGTATTGACGAGAATCCCTTGATAAGGGGACATGATCTCTGCTTCGACAAGACGTGCCAATGGAAACCACATCTCGAAACATGGAGCGGGAGGCTAAAAAAATGTTCAAAATAATGACCGTGCAGGGATGTGGCGTCTCACTACAAAAAATGTCAGTAGATGGGATTTGTTGATATTATACTCTTTGCGGCTGTATGTGGAGCTTGTTTTGCAGAGCCGGACACGTTTTCTATGTTCGAGGACTACTTTGAAGTATTCGGAGGAGGAACCCGCCTTGCAATGCCGAAGACAATCTGCGCACCGGACACATCGTCATTGAAGCCTGGTTCAGGGGCTACTAAGGGAGTCCTGGATTAAGGGGTCCTTGGGCGTCCGGCCTATGTGACGTGGGCCGGACTGACGGGACATGAAGATACAAGATAGAAGACTTCCTCCCGTGTCCAGATGGGACTCTCCTTTGCGTGGATGGCAAGCTTGGCGTTCGCATATGAAGATTCCTTCCTCTGTAAACCGATTCTGTACAACCCTAGGCCCCTCCTGTGTCTATATAAACTGGAGGGTTTAGTCCATAGAGGTAATCATAATCATACAGGCTAGACTTCTAGGGTTTAGCCACTACGATCTCGTGGTAGATCAACTCTTGTAATCCACATATTCATCAAGATCAATCAAGCAGGAAGTAGGGTATTACCTCCATCAAGAGGGCCCAAACCTGCGTAAACATCGTGTCCCCTGTCTCCTGTTACCATCGACATCAGACGCACAGTTCGGGACCCCCTACCCGAGATCCACCGGTTTTGACACCGAAAAACAGCGGGCCCGGCGAGCGGGGCGGCTGCGGCGTCAGCTCGAGGTGGTGGCGCGGCCGGGCCGCGGCGAGCAGAGAGAGGGGAAGCAACGGCAGCGGGCGGCACGGCCAGCGTGCGCCAATGGCGCCGTGGGGGCCGCCACGGGCGCGGCAGGCGCATCTGGCCGGCACGGCCGTGGCCGAAGCCGAACACGGGTGGTGGCAGCGGGCGCGTGGCGCGCGAGCGCACGCGCGCTTCGCCGCGGGCAGGCGGCGGGCGATCGGTCGTGTGCGCGTGCATACAGGGACAAGGGGATAGAAGAGGCCGGGGGCCTCACCGCGGGGCGTAGGGACAAGGAAACGGGACTCGGGGAGGAGGACGGGGACGACGTGCATTGACGGAGATGGGGAGGCGGTCCGGCGAGGTGGCTCCGGTGGCGGCAGCGTCGACGTGCAGGAGGTGGCGAGGCGTCGGCGTCGTGGTTCGTTCCCCCGATCCAAATCTGGATTGGGGAGGAAGAGGCGAACGTGGGGGGAAGTGGGGCGACTTGGAGGGTTAGGGTTACGGGCGTGGGGGTAGAGGCCTAAGTAGGCTAAGGGCGTGGGCCGGCCTGGCTGGGCCGTGGCCCATTTGGGCTAGAGGGGTTTACCTATTGTTTTGTTTTTCTTTTCTGTTTTGTCTGTTCTTTTTATTTATTTTCCTTTATTTAGTACTTTTAAATATACTACTGCCACATTAGTTCTTATCCCAAATTAAAATAGTTTAATAATTTTTAAAATTCAAAAGGCATTTATTTTATTATTTAAACCACTGTTTTAATTATTTTGAACACTTATACATTTTATTAAATTTAGGTTTCTCCACCATTATTACCCATGATTTATTTAACTCATTTACAACATTTTAGCTTTGTCTTTTGAAAACCTTAACTGTTTGACTTGATCTTAAATTTGAAATTTGAACGGGATTCGAATCGTCGCAAGATTAACAACAGTAATCATGGTGATGTGGCAACATTAGTAGAGGGTTACTGTAGGTTAATTATCCAGGCGTCACTATTCTCCTCCACTACAAGAAATCTCGTCCCGAGATTTTAAGGGGTGGAGTAAGGGGGAAAGATGTTACGAAATTCTAACGAATCTTCTTGGTCTTGGTTGCGCTTCTCGAAGAGGTCGATCCCTTACATTGTTGTCTTCATTTCTTTGCTTCTGGTTATCTTGATGAAGTCGACATCCTTTCTTCGGGAACTCCATCGTACTTACGCAAGAATAAAGGGTGGGTATTCCAGGAGAATGTACCTCTGCAAGGTCGACTATCTGGTCGATAATATCGGGGAAGGTGGTGGAAGTAACTCTTTAATTGAAACTTAAGAAAATATCTACAGCAAAGTAAGGACGTATCATGGGAAGTTTCGAGCGGGTAGGCAATCGTTCGATGCCTGAAACAGGGCGTGAAAGGGGTTCAAAGCAACAGGAAAAAGTATTGTGTCTGATACCAGAATTGATGTTCTCTCGGAAGGTGGCTCGTGAATTATATACGAAGCCACGCGCGAGGAGCAACCTTAGTAACGGGGGTGTATAGGAGAGTTAGCTTTCGATCATGTGAACTGTGGGTTATGGGCCCACTGTCGGTGTCAAAACCGGCGGATCTCGGGTAGGCGGTCCCGAACTGTGCGTCTAGGATCGATGGTAACAGGAGACGGGGGACACGATGTTTACCCAGGTTTGGGCCCTCTCTATGGAGGTAATACCCTACTTCCTGCTTGATTGATCTTGATGAATATGAGTGTTACAAGAGTTGATCTACCATGAGATCATAATGGCTAAACCCTAGAAGTCTAGCCTATGTGTATATGGTAAATGAATGTCCCCTATCCGGACTATGCTCTCCGGTTTATATAGACACCGGAGAGATCTAGCGTTACATGGGGTCGGTTACATAAGAAGGAATCTTCATAGTTGGTCGCCTAGCTTGCCTTCTATGCCAAGGAAAGTCCAATCCGGACACGGATATAGTCTTCGGCCTTCGTATCTTCACAGCCCATCAGTTCGGCCCAATGAATAACAGGTCGGACGCCCGAGGACCCCTTAGTCCAGGACTCCCTCAGTAGCCCCTGAACCCGGCTTCAATGACGAGGAGTTCGGCGTGCAGATTGTCTTCGGCATTGCAAGGCAGGTTCCTCTTTCTCCGAACTCCAAGATAGTCTTCGGATGCGATGATTGTATCCGGACCTGTTATACATACCATACACAACCGCAGAGAGCATATAATATTCGCACGAATCTAATCTGTTGACAGCTTCTTTACAACACGACATCGTGTTTGTCCAGTCATAATTCCGAACCGTTTTTCTACTGCCATCCCACGTTTTGAGATGTGGTTGCTATTGGCATGTCTTGTCGAAGCAGAGATCATGTCCCCTTATTGCGGGATTCTCATCAATGCGGGCATGGGTAACCCAACCGTGCCGTTTACACAGCCCTTAGGAATAGGCGAATCATAAGGTGAGTGAGGAGGCGTTTAATATTTGCTGCCTTTATAAGGGGATAAGGATTCCCTCTTCCTCTTCTCACGCTCTCTCTGTCTCCGCCTTCCCGATCTCAAGCTCCAGCGCCCAAGTTCTCATCTCCTTCCCACTCAAGCAACCATGTCCGGATCCGATGGTCAGGTCAAGTGGATGGTCTCCTCCGTCAAGGAGGAGGACATTACTGAGCCCCGAGCGGCCGGATATTTGGCGAAGGGAATCGCCCACCGCTTGCCCGCCGAGGGACAAATCGTCCCCACGCCAGAGCCCAACGAGAGGGTAGTATTCCTTCCTCATTTCTTCCGCGGGGTGGGGTTTCCACTCCACCCTTCCGTCCGCGGGCTTCTGTATTATTACGGGATAGATTTCCATGATCTGTCCCCGAATTCCTTCCTCAACATCTCGGCGTTTATCGTCCTGTGTGAGGCCTTCCTCCGCATCCAGCCCCACTTCAGGCTGTGGCTCAAAGTCTTCAACGTAAAGCCAAAGGTGGTGGATGGCCAGCACGCGGAGTGCGGAGGAGCCATGGTGAGCAAGCTGTCCAATGTCTCCTGGCCCAAGGGCACCTTTGTGGATACGGTAAAGGAGTGGCAAAAGTAGTGGTTCTACGTCACAGAACCACGCGACACTTCCTGGGCCACAACTGCCGAATTCCGCTCCGGCGCTCCTATGCGACTCACCTCCTGGCTCGAGAAGAGTACGGACTGGTGTTCACCTGATGAGCTGATAGCATTGCAGACGCGCGTTCAAAGTATGGTGACCAAGAATGTCAAGCTCGTCGACGTGATCCAGGTGATGTTAATTCGCCGGATTCTTCCGTGCCAGCGCCGAAGCCGCCCTCTGTGGGAGTTCAATTCGAAGAAGCACCAGACCTTGGTAAGGCTCTTCGAGACTACTCACGAAGGCGCCTGGAAGTTTCTTTTTAAGGGCAACGAGAAGCCACCGGCCACGGATTCAGACCGTGGTCACGATTGTACACACCCCGCCAGCAAGGTATGTTATTTCTGACGTATCCCCAACCTCATTGTTTCGAGGATGATGTCTGAGCTTTTATTATGGTTCCTTCAGGACTGGATGGAGAGGGCGAAGCGGATCCAGTATCTGGCTCCGCTGCCTGAAGAGCCAGTCATCCCGCGCCTAGCGAAGATGCTGGTGCCGGTGCCATATAAGGCGCCGGAGAAGAAGGCCAAGAAGAAGGCAAAGGGGGCCAAGAGTGGCCTCCGCTGTAAGGGCACTTCGGACGTGACGTCCGAAGACGACGAAACTCATTCCTCTATCCCTGAGGACAATGACGAGGAAGAGGAGGAGGAGGAAGAAAACAATCCTCCCCCTGAGGAGAGGAAGAAGAAGAGGGCGACTCCGGCGCATCTGGAGGCGGAGATGCCCAAGAAGGGGAAGGGCGTTCCAGCGGTCAACACCGCATGGGACGTTGACAGCAGTCCAAAACGACGCCCCCGCACTAAGCCCCAGGCCGCATCGTAAGTGACAGGGCTCTCTCGTGTGCACATCCAGCCATTTCTCTCCATTATCTTGATGTAGTTTAACTGTACTATTGCAGTCCGGCCCGTGACCTGATCCAACGATCCTCGTCTGGAGGTTCGTTGGCACCATCGGAGATGGCGAGCTAGTCGCCACCGCCTGCTTACTCCCCCGGGGCCAGGGACGACACGGAAGTGCTGTCCTGGAGGGCCGATCCAAACCGGGGAGGAGCCCAGGACGCTGTCCGGGAGGCGCCACGAGGTGAAGCCTCCACTGCCGGACACATGGAGGAGATGATCCCCATGGAGACTGGCGAAGAGGGCCGCATCCAGTTTGGCCCTCAGCCGAATATGATTCCGGAGACCCATATGGCTCCGGAGTCGGGCGAGCAGCCCCCTTTGAAGGAGGGGGGTGCGCCGCCTCCGCCGGTGGTCCCTGTCCATCCAGGGGCGCCGGACAACCTGATGGAGGCGCTACGAGGCACCTCCGTTATGGATGAGCACCGTGTCCTTATGGGCGCGGTGATTGAGAAGGTTCAGTCCGCCAAGAGTGGACTGAACGAAGCCTGCAGCAACCTGTTGACAGGTTTCGAGGTAAGTGACATAGAAAGAGAAAAAAAACTGTAGTCAGTAGCCCCTGAGACATTGTCCGGTGTTCGGCGAGAAGAACCGGACAGAGGATCTATTCTAGGAGACTAATATAGCATGTATGCATAAGCAGGCGTCGTTGTTGGCCGCAACCTCGCATGCTGCCGAAGTCTCTGAATTGAGGCAGAGGCTGGAGCGGACCGAGAATAAGCTCGGCGAGGTTACAATGCGGCTTCAGGAGAAGCAAGGTGAGTAACGTCTTGCTGTGTGTTTGGAAAGCATATGCGCTGTGTACTGACAGCAATGTCATAATATGTGCAGGACCGCGGCCGAGGTCGAGGCCCTGAGGAAGGCCCTGGGCGAGGCCGAAGAGAAGGCTGTCCAGCAGCAAGCCGCCCGTAAGAAGCTAGAGGCCCGGGTCAAAGAAGTCCAGCAGGAGAGAATGATGCGTCAGCTCAAGGGGCCGAGCTCACCAAGGCTCGTCAGAGCGCGGAGACCGCACGGAATGAGGCCCAGGCCGCCCTCCAGGAGATCCGGGAGGCCAAGACTATCACGGCGGGCAAGGCTTTTAAGATGCAAAGCAAGTATGCGGAGAAGCAGTACCTTTTACTAACCCGGGTTCAGAGTTCCCCAGGGGCTTTTGCTGATCTGCCACGCAGTGTATCGGACACCGTGGAGTTCTACCGAGCCGAAGGACCACGGAGAAGCTCTTCTAGTCGCAATATGCGGTATCAGAGCCTCCCGTGTCCTTCGCCGATCAGCTGAAACAACTGGTGGAGCTGCACAGGGTGGCCGAATTAGCCATGAGGGATTTGACAATCCGGCTATGGCCAGCCGAAGCCATGCCTCGCAGCTACTTCGGACTCGTGAGGCGGATGGTGAACGCCTGTCCTCGGCTGGACGTCGTCAAGCGCTCCGCCTGTATTGAAGGTGCCCGTATGGGCTTCGCTCGCTGCAAGATGTGGTGGGCGAAGATGAACGTTGTTGAAGTTGCCAGCAGGCCGCCAGAGGGCAAGGAGCACCGCACACCCGAGCGATATTTCGCGGATGTCGTAGAGGGGTCTCGACTTGTGGCGGTGCAATGTTCGCAGGACATTGTATTTGAATAAATGTATCCATGTTGCCCTTGCCTTGTATTATGGGAACAAAGCCGGTTTTTGTAAAATAATTTTATTATGCTTTGAATTGTTTCCTCCTGTGCGGCCGTGTTATTTGTAATCTGAGGGTTGGCCAGTCGTCGGCTTCTGCCCTCGCGTAGGTAGTACGAAGGTGTTCGGGATGGATTCTAAACAATCTTGATCCAATTATATGGTCCTTTGGAGGAGTTGTTTAGCGCAACGAACAAGGCAATCGGACTGTACGACTTAAACGCCCTCACTTAGCCATAGGAGTTTTATAATTAAGCAAGTGTGCAACCCCTGGTCCAAGCCAGGGTGCTGTCAGCATCTGATCGGGAAGTGCCGATCTTTCGCATGGCGTGGAAAAAATCTCCAACGATTTTGTAACCCTCGAACAGCTGACCGGCTCTTGCCGTATCACGACAGTCAGTTTTCGGCTTTCTCTACTGAGGTGCTCATCCGGTCAAGGCCAGGGCACAATCACAGTAGTTCTCCCTTTACTACCCTAGCCGATAGAGATGAACATAGGGTAGCAAGCACAGGAGCCGGGCAACCCAACTATTGACCAAAGACATGATTCGGAGCCAATGCATATAATGCTAAATTCGGGGTGCCAAACTTATATATAAGAAGTGTTCGGACTTTGCTGCCGTATTGTGGGGCGATAAGTAGCCCCTGGCGAATATGAAATGTATAGAAGAGTATCGATGCAGCAACTAAGAAGATCGAAATGAAATGAAGTAAGAAGCAAAAACCACAGAAGCTGGGCCACGAACCATTTTTATTATAACTGGATGGATACGTCAAGGCGTATCTTGTACAGGTGGTGCAAGAAGTATCCGGGCTATTTAACATGCCAGAATCAGTAGGGCGCAGCGTGCGGGTCTTGGGAAATAGGTATGAATACCGTCAAGAAGAACGTATAAAGGTTACCCTACACACCTGTGCTGCTTGCCTCCGTTGTATGCCAATCCTTCCAAAGGACTCGCGATCAGGCCTGTGAAAAAGGAACCTGAAACAAGAAAAAGGTAAAAGTACGTGTGTCCGGGATCTGTCTGGCCGAACTATAGACCCCGGGTTATCTTGTGCCTCTGTCGATGTCCATGGAATTTTGAGTGCGTAATCGTGTATGCATGGTACGAATGCCACTACCTCATTGGAACTGGGACGAAGGCCGAATTGCTAGTCGAGCTCTTGACGAGTTGTGCCATCCTGTTGCAGTGAAGTCCGGAACCTCTTAATGATGTCCGAGGGCTCGACAGCCGTACTATGGTGCTGCTTGAGAAGGCCGCTCTGTACTTCTGCTGCTAGGGCGGCGGTGTGCTCCTCTGTTCGGAGGGAGCGTTCCGTATTGCCATTGACTGTTATGACGCCGCGTGGACCGGGCATCTTGAGCTTGAGATAAGCATATTGTGGCACTGCATTGAATCTAGCAAATGCGGTTCGTGCGAGCAGTGCGTGATAGCCGCTGCGGAAGGGGACGATATCGAAGATTAACTCTTCGCTTCGGAAGTTGTCCGGAGAACCGAAGACCACCTCCAGCGTGATTGAGCCCGTACAGCGGGCCTCTACGCCTGGTATGACTCCTTTAAATGTAGTCTTTGTTGGTTTGATTCGCGAGGGGTTAATACCCATCTTCCGCACTGTGTCATGATAAAGCAGGTTGAGGCTGCTACCACCGTCCATCAGGACTCGTGTTAGGTGAAACCCGTCAATAATTCGGTCGAGGACTAGTGCGGCTGAACCGCCATGGCGGATACTAGTTGGGTGATCCCGACGATCGAAGGTGATCGGGAATGATGACCACAGATTGAATTTTGGGGCGACTGGCTCTACCGCGTAGACGTCCCTAAGTGCTCGCTTATGCTCCCTTTTGGGGATGTGCGTAGCGTATATCATGTTCACCGTTTTGACTTGAGGGGGAAATTTCTTCTGCCCCCCAGCGTTCGGCTGCCGGGGCTCTTCGTCCTCGTCCTCACTTTGTGATCCCTTTTCTTTGTTTTCGGCATTTAACTTGCCGGCCTGCTTGAAGAACCAACAATGCCTGTTGGTATGATTGGCTTGCTTATCCGGGGTGCCGTGAATTTGGCATGGATGGTCGAGTATGCGGTCCAGGCTGGAAGGTCCTTCGTTGTTTCTTTTGTATGGCTTCTTCCATTGGCCGGTCTTGGAGCCGCTGAATTCGGCGTTAACTATGGTGTCATCGGTGTTGTCGCCATTGCTTCGGCGTTTGTGTCTATTGCGCCGCAGCTTGCCGGTGCTGTTCTTGGCCTCAATGGGGTCTGCCTCGTTGGCTGTGTTTTTACTACGAGCCAGCCAGCTGTCCTCACCCGCACAGAAGCGGGTCATGAGTGCCATGAGGGCTGCCATAGACTTCGGCTTTTCTTGGCCGAGGTGGCGTGCTAGCCATTCATCGCGGATGCTGTGTTTGAAGGCTGCTAGGGCCTCGGCATCCGGACAGTCAACGATCTGGTTCTTTTTGGTTAGGAATCTAGTACAGAATTTTCTGGCAGATTCTACAGCTTGTTGAACTATGTGGCTTAAGTCATCGGTGTCCGGTGGCCGGACATAAGTTCCTTGGAAGTTATCAAGGAAAGCCTCTTCCAAGTCTTCCAGCTGCCGATGGAATTCTCAGGCAGGCTATTTAACCAGTGCCGAGCTAGCCCTTTGAGATTTAATGGGAGGTATTTGATGGCGTGGAGGTCATCTCCTCGAGCCATATGGATATGGAGAATGAAATCCTCGATCCATACTGCGGGATCGGTTGTGCCGTCGTATGATTCAATGTTGACAGGCTTGAACCCCTCGGGATTCGTGATCCAGTACTTCATCTGTGAAGCAGAGAGGGTGTGCGGCGCCTCTATATCGGGCCGCGTCGTGGCGTAGCTCTGATGGAGTCCATCTGCGGTATTCGGCCCGGGCGTGGTTAGGTTTATCACGTCCAAATAGGTAGCCGTCGTCGTCGTGCCTCGAGGCACGCTCTCGCGATCCGTAGATCGATCTTGTATGTCCTGCTCTATCGCCCAGGATCTGCCGGAGGTCGTACGTGTGACCCCAAACAGTTCCATCTCTATTTTTACGTGGCGGTGGGGCAGGCTGCTGTTCGGCCTTAGTTGCCGCTTTATCCCGGCCGCGGGGTGGCCGGTCAGCCGCCCTTTCTCGACCAGGTGGTGGTTGTTCTGCATTACGCGAGGGAGATGTGTGCTCTGGTGCCTCCTCATCGAATTGAGGTAGCAGTCTGCGTTTCGGGTAGCTCTTGGCTGGGCGCCTGAGGCCGTATTCTTCGGCTGTTAGGACATCAGTCCATCTGTCGACGAGCAGATCTTGTTCAGCTTGAAGCTGCTGCTGCTTCTTTTTCAGGCTCCTTGCGGTGGCTATGAGCTGAAGGTTAAAGCGCTCCTGCTCCAGAGGATCCTCAGGCACTACGAAGTCTTCGTTGCCGAGGCTTGTCTCCTCCTCGGAGGGTGGATGGTAACTATCGTCCTCCGAGTCATCTTCTATGGCTTGTTCATCAGGGTTGTCTTGCCTGTTGTCATGTTCCTCCTGTTCTGATGTAGCTCCGACAGGGTCTTCGTTGTTCTCGGCGTCGCCTGGAGTACTATTCTTCCGGTGCCGGTGTTGCCGTCCTTTGAGCGACGAGGCTTAGGATGGCGTTTGGGGCGTCGGTGCTTGGACTGCGTCTCAGAGGTTTTATTCGCATCTGGCTCTTCTTTGTCGTCGCCAGATCCTTTGGGTGTGTCAACCATGTACACGTCGTACGAAGAGGTAGCCGTCCGACGTCCGGTGAATGGCGAGTCTTGGCCTTTCTCCTTATCGGCATCGTCATCCATACAGTCGATGTCTTCGGAGCCATAGTCAAGCACGTCGGTTAAGTCATCGACGGTGGCTATGAAGTGGGTGCCGGGTGGGAAGCAAAATTCTTCGTCATCCGTCTCTAGCTCGAACCGGACGTAGTTCAGCTGTGAGTCCTTCTCCAAGGACAAATTATTTAAAGATTTTAGCACGTCACCAAAGGTGAGTGCTGGAAAATGTCAGCAGCGCTGAACTCGAAGATCGATAACGCGGTGTCCGCGGGCGTACACAGTCCGGAACTTATAGCCGGAGACAAGTCCAAAGTTCCGTTAAAGCGAATATTGCAGGGCGTTGAGTCCGTGTGCGGCTCCAACGCCGCGGACTCTGCGGCTTCGGATGGCACGATCTGCTTTGGCTCTAAGGCCGTTGCAGCAACAGGAACCATCTCCGGAGTGTGATCCGATGATAGATTTAAGTCACATTTATCGGGGTGAGGGGGAGCGATCTCCGCGGGCCCGAATCCCTTGAAGATCAAGTCTCCACGGATATCCGCGATGTGGTTCAAGCTTCCGAATCTGACCTGATGGCCAGGGGCATAGCTGTCGATCTGCTCCAGATGGCCGAGCGAGTTGGCCCGCAGTACGAAGCCGCCGAATACGAAGGTCTGTCCGGGGAGGAAGGTTTCTCCCTAGACAACGTCATTACTGACGATCGAAGGGGCCATCGAGCCCTTTGCCGACGGCACAGTGGAACTCTCAATGAAAGCACCAATGTCAGTGTCAAAACCGGCGGATCTCGGGTAGGGGGTCCCGAACTGTGCGTCTAGGATCGATGGTAACAGGAGACGGGGGACACGATGTTTACCCAGGTTCGGGCCCTCTGTATGGAGGTAATACCCTACTTCCTGCTTGATTGATCTTGATGAATATGAGTGTTACAAGAGTTGATCTACCACGAGATCGTAATGGCTAAACCCTAGAAGTCTAGCCTATGTGTATATGGTACATAAATGTCCCCTATCCGGACTATGGTCTCCGGTTTATATAGACACCGGAGAGATGTAGGGTTACATGGGGTCGGTTACATAAGAAGGAATATTCATAGTTGGTCGCCTAGCTTGCCTTCTACGCCAAGGAAAGTCCAATCCGGACACGGATATAGTCTTCGGCCTTCGTATCTTCACAGCCCATCAGTCCGGCCCAATGAATAACAGGCCGGACGCCCGAGGACCCCTTAGTCCAGGACTCCCTCACCCACCATGTGGGTTAAAAGTAGAAGGGCGGTGACATCTTGCACGATCATGTAAGCATGGTATGTCAGAAGATAGTCTGTCGGTTATGTCGGCAACAACATCGGTACCAAGGGCAAGGGACAAAGAGTACCATTTTCCTGCTCGTCGAACGAGGCTGAACAATTGGCAAAGTTCTCGTCCATCGGTGGCTACCGGAATGTCATCAACAATAGTAACAGGGTCTTACCGACACGATTGTATACCAAGGTGTTTACATAAGCAGAAGAATGTTACTTCTTAGATCATGTAGATCACCAGAAAGGTTAAACAAAATAATGTAAAGGAAAAGGTGGTCATCGGATTAAATAGAACAATGGAAAGGAAAATGTGTTTAAACACATATTTCAGGGGTATACTGATTGTGGCTTGAAGCAACGTCGGTATTTCCCCAAAGAGGAAGGGATGATGCAGCACAGCGGTGGTAGGTATTTCCCTCGGTTATGAGACCAAGGTTATCGAACCAGTAGGAGAACCAAGCAACACAACGTAAACAACACATGCACACAAATAACAAATAATCACAACCCGACGTGTAAAAGGGGTTGTCAATCCCTTTCGGGTAGCGGCGCCTCAAGATAGATAAACGAACGTGAAATAAATTATAGTAGATTGATAGATCGAACGCCAAATAAAGTAAATAATAATAAAATGCAACAAGGTATATTTGTATTTTTGGTTTAATAGATCTGAAAATAAATGCAAAGGAGAAGTAGATCGCAAAGGCAAATAATATGAGAAAGAGATCCGAGGGCCGTAGGTTTCACTAGTGGTTTCTCTCGAGAAAAATAGCAAATGATTGGGTAAACAAATTACTGTTGAGCAATTGATAGAACTTCAAATAATCATGGCGATATCCGGACAATGATCATTATATAGGCATCACGTCCAAGATTAGTAGACCGACTCCTGCCTGCATCTACAACTATTACTCCACACATCAACCGCTATCCAGCATGCATCTAGTGTATTAAGTTAATGGAGAAACGGAGTAATGCAATAAGAACGATGACATGATGTAGACAAGATCTATCTATGTAGAGATAGACCCCATCGTTTTATCCTTAGTAGCAACGATACATACGTGACGGTTCCCCTTCTGTCACTGGGATCAAGCACCATAATATCGAACCCACTACAAAGCACCTCTTCCCATTGCTAGATAAATAGATCAAGTTTGCCAAACAAAACCCAAATATCGGAGAACGAGGCTATAAGCAATCATGCATATAAGAGATCAAAGAAACTCAAATAACTTTCATGGATATAAAAAGATAGACCAGATCATAAACTAAAAGTTCATCGGATCCCAACAAACACACTGCAAAAAGAGTTACATCATATGGATCTCCAAGAGACCATTGTATTGAGAATTCAGCGAGAGAGAGAAAGCCATCTAGCTACTAACTACGGACCCGAAGGTCTACAAAGAACTACTCACGCCTCATCGGGGAGGCACCAATGGAAGTGGTGAACCCCTCTGTGCTGGTGTCTAGATTGGATCTGGTGGTTCTAGACTCTGCGGCGGCTGGAACTGATTTTCGTCGGCACCCCTAGGGTTTCTGGAATATTTGGTTATTTATAGAGCAAAGAGGCGGTCCGGGGGGCGCCCGAGGTGGGCACAACCCACCAGGGCGCGCCTAGGCCTCCTGGTGCGCCCTGGTGGGTTGTGCTCCCCTCGGAGCACCCCCCAGGCGCAGCCTTGGCCCATTAGGTGTCTTCTGGTCCAAAAAAATTCTCCGTGAAGTTTTGTTGCATTTGGCTTCCATTTGGTATTGATTTCCTGTGATGTAAAAAACATGCAGAAAACAACAACTAGCACTTGGCACTATGTCAATAGGTTAGTACCAAAAAATGATATAAAATGACTATAGAATGATTATAAACATCCAAGATTGATAATATAACCGCAATGTCGTGGAATTGTCACGGCAGATGTCCTCGAGCTAGGACTTAGTCGTGGAGCCATCGCAGCTAGGAAGCTTGAAGGGGTTAATGCGGGACAAGGAACACGAGGGTTTATACTGGTTCGGCCCCTTACGGTGAAGGTAAAAGCCTACGTCCAGTTTGAGGTGGTATTGATTATGGTCTCGATAACCAGGGAGCTAAAACCGCTATGCCTGGCTCTCGATGAGATTGTACTTGTCCCTAAACCGCTGCCGGGTCGTCCCTTTATATAGGGAGGCTGACGCCCAGCAGCTCTCAGAGTCCCGGCCGGCTCATAAGAGTGTCCGGCTCGGACTCTCAACTATTCTTGCCTTACACTACAAGTTCTACCATAATAATGATTGTAACTACGGGCCTTAAGCCATATCCGGGTCTTAAGCCCATCTTTGGCCCACCGTCTTCAAGATTGGCGCCGGGCTTCTGGTAATGACCATATGACTAACTCGGCCCCTCCTGGCGGGTGACTCTAAGGTCTATATCCTCAACATTAGGCCCCAGATTGATTTGAGCCGGCTCATGTCAATCTTCCATTCCTTCGACAGAAAACCTCCGGCTTACAATTGTGTGAAGGCCATAACCCGGCGTGACGTCATCCTCTGGACTCCGGATAATCCGCCGTGACGTCATCTTCCATTAAGCCCGTTTTTTACTCCGCCAGATCCGCAACGGATCTTTTTCTTTACTGTCATCCCGAAAATCGAGGCGTTTCGTGGGGAGATAACCACGCCGTGGACTCCTTGAATCTCGCTCCTACTTATGAACTTGCCTTATAAATAGGCCGGCCCGACGGGCTCTCAGCCACTTCTCTCTCCATCTTCTTCCTCGTGCCACTGCTCCTCTGCCCGAGCTCTGCTACTGCCGCCGCCGTCGCGCCCCCGGTCTTTGTCAACCTTGGCCGCTGCATCACCCTGACTCGGACCAGACAAACGGCGGCAACCTCCGCTCTTCTCCAGCTCCGGTGAGTCTCCGCTACTCCATAGGGCAGATCCGTACTAGGGCTCGAGTAGTTCATCCGTGTTCTTCGTAGTTCATCACGGGCCTCAGTAGATTTGAATTTTGCTTCCCCTTTTTGATCTTAGCTCTGTATAGGCTTACTGCGGTAGACGTTGAGGACCCATTTTACATGCAAGTAGCTCTCTTTTTACTGCATAAAAACCTTGTTCGAGCCCAAGAACTTCTCCAGCGTCTGTTTCTAGGTCTAGAAACTTTTCTTTTGCCCGACTATTTTGATCCAAAAATTTTACTGCGATGTGTGAAACCTGTTTTACCACACTTAGTAAAAATTGCAATCCTTGAATCTCGGCGGTTTACAGTTCCGGTTTAAAGAAACCCCGCGCCATAGAACTTTCCGGCTTAAAGAAAACCATGCGCCATAAAATTTCCGGCTTAGCTGTGATAAAGCCTGTAGACAATCAAATTATTCTCAATCCCTCGGCGGCTTAAATAGCCCGATGCACTTAAGTGTATACCATTAGTCCCCTTGTAAGCCGCCACCTTGATATTGAACTGTAGATTGCTTCCGGCTCATAATTAACCCGGACGTTTTTCCTTTTATCATAGACTGCCGACTTTCACCATGCCTCCCAAAGCTCCCATTACTTGCAACTGGATGAGGTCCAATGTCACCAATGAGACCCTAGCAGATTTTGTCAAGTCCGGATATCTGCCCAAGAAGGACGTCATGTCCTACCGTGCCCCTGACCCGTCAGAAGAGAGACCACAGCCAAAGGATGGGGAGGTAGTGATTTTTGCGGATCATATGAGCCGGGGCTTCGCACCGCCCGGTTCAAAGTTTTTCAGAGACGTTCTGAACTTCTTCGATCTGCGGCCTCAGGACATAGGACCCAACTCAGTGTCCAACATCTGCAACTTCGAAGTGTTCTGCGAGGTTTACCTTGGAGAAGAACCTAGTCTGCTGCTCTTCAGAGAGCTTTTTTACTTAAAACGTCAGAATGAGTGCGCCAATGGACCAAGTCTAGAGCTAGGTGGCATCTCCATTCAACGGCGAAGAGACTGTCTTTTCCCTTATGCCAAGCCGCCGAGCCACCCAAAGGCCTGGAACATGACTTGGTTCTATTGCCAAGATACGTCACCGGCTGATGAAAGTCCGCTGCCCGGCTTTCGTCCATCACGTCTGGAGTCAACACACCCATTGTCAGACAAACTGACTCCGGCGGAGTGCCAGCCTCTGCTCCCCACCATCAACAAGATCAAGGCTCTCCTGGGCAATGGTCTGAATGGAATCGATCTGGTCCGGGTCTGGATCTCATGGCGGGTGATCCCATTGAGCCGCCGCCCCGGCTTAATGTGTGAGTACACGGGCCGAAAAGACGACCCTCAGAGACACAGCCGCAATGATCTTCCTGAAGACGTTGCAGAGGAGATGACCAAGGCTCTCTTGAACGAGAGCCTGGCAGACTGTGGAAGGACCGGGTTAACCCCCTTCTGCAA
Source organism: Triticum aestivum (assembly GCF_018294505.1). Lineage (NCBI taxonomy): Eukaryota > Viridiplantae > Streptophyta > Magnoliopsida > Poales > Poaceae > Triticum > Triticum aestivum. The sequence continues at coordinate 208,553,861 of NC_057796.1, forward strand.
GACCAACCCAGCCCCAGCGGTAAGCCGCTGATCTGAACATCTTATCTGTACATGACTTTCATCTGAATTGTTTTAAGAAAACCTCATTGCATTTTTCAGGCTGATGATAAGTTTTGGCGGGTCAAATACGACCATGAGGCGGCCAAGAAGGCCAGGAAGGCGAAGAAAGCCGCCAAGAAAGCCGCCCCTCGCAAGAAAGGAAGCAGGCCTACTGCTTCAGAGCTGATGCAATTAAGCGACAGCTCCGAGTCAGAGGTAACCCCTGAGCCTTTAAGCCCTTGCTGTATTTGTTGTTTGTTGCTGTCCGCCTTATCAATACGTGCTCATTGACAGGATGACACCGGCACAAGTAACCCGGTGGTTGAAGAGGTAATGTCACTTTCCTCCGACTCGGAGCCCTTGCCAAAGCTGAAAGTCCGAAGGGTAACCCGGAAAGTAAGCTTTTCACATCCTTTAGCTTATCAACATCCTCAATTTATTTTGAAGCGACAGGTTCATGAGAGCCGGCGTCACACCCGGACCAACAAGGACACCAACCTCTCCTCCGGGTTACCTGACACATCAAGGAAGCGCCGAACTGAGGTTTTTTCCCACTTGTACCCTTTTCATCCGTTGGCGGGTGTTATCCGTCAGCCACTCAATTCTTCTGACTCAAATTATCAGGAGACCTCCCCCTCTTCGGGCGACTCTATGCAGTCGAGTCTTCCGGCTTTCAAGACCGCGCCCGGGTAATGACAACCATCTCATATTATACTTGTCTGTACTTACTCTTTTTGTGCTTAACGTTTCTGTCCTTTCAGTGCCCAGGAAAAGCTCACTAAGAGAGTGAAGAAGACCAAGTCAGCCGGAGTGCCGGATTTACCTGAACCGGAGGTGACGGCTCAAGAACCGCCAGCTGCCTCCGCCCCCGAAGCCACCATTCCAACCGACAAGGCACCTGAGGCCGCTGCCCCAACTACCAAGGCAACTACAGAAGCTTCTGTTAACCCGGAGGCCTCCAGCTCGGCTCCACCAGTAGACGACCCAGACGTGGTAATCACCCGGACGGAGTTCGTTGAGCCGGGGAGACCTACCGTGCTGGCCAAGTGCTCCGCTAAGGGGGAGTTGCTGCAGCCCCACCGGGTGAACCTTGACCTCTCCGACTACACCAACATGAGCATTGGAGAGCTCGTCTCTGGCTACATCAGCCAAGTGCACAAGAGCCGGGACGCAGAGGTTTCCATGGTGAACCAGATCCAGCGGAAATCTGAGGTATCATTCTGCTGTCCTCTTACTTACTGCATAGCTACCTTTACCATGCTAGCCCCCAAGTCAACAACTTATGATTGAATATGTTGTAGACTTAGGTTCCGGCTTACTCTATTGAGCCGGCAGTTTGTAGATAGAGACGTTCAATATGCATTAGCCCCCAAGTGCCAAGTGTCTTTGCTTGGAAAACACTTGGGACTTATATAGTAACTGTTCATGCCATAACCCGGAAATTTATACAGGCTGCTGGCAAGAAGCTTGAGGCTGACCTTGTTGATGTCAAGAGCCGACTGAAGATGCTAGAGATGGAGACCCGTAAGGCAAACGCCAAGTTCGTGTCCAGCATCGCCGCGCAAGAAAACCTGAAGACGGAGTTCGACGCTGAGCGGAAGGCGTGGGCCGAAGAAAAGGCCGCATTGGTGAACCGGGCTGAACAGGCGGAGAAGGCTCTCTCCGAGAAGACCGCCGAGCTCTCCGGCCTAAAGCGCCAAGTGTCCCAGATGGTGGCCGCAATCTTCGGTAAGTCGTCGCGCCGGCTTTCATCAAGTTTTATATCTCATAATTTCATCCTTGTCGGCGGCTTATCTGACTCTGTTAAACAGGTCCCAGAAGTGCCAACCTCAACCAGAGCGTGGTAACCAAGCTGAAGGCCGTGTATACCCTGGTGGAGCAGCTCTACACCGGGTCACAGCGTGCCTTAGCTGTGGTGGCCCTATCCAACGAGGTGCCGACTCACCTAGCAGAAGTCCTGCGCCGGCTCGCCGTTCTGCCTCAGCGGATCCAAGAGCTGCGACGGGCCTCTGCGAGAGCCGGAGCAATCGCTGCGCTGAGCCGGGCCAAGGCGTTCCTGCCGGAGTTAGACCCGGCGGACATCGCCCTTGGCTATCCAAGCCTGAAGGAAGACGGCTCAGCTTTCGATCAGAAGGACTTTGCAGCTTGCGTGAAGGCTGTACGCCCGGTGGCCACCCTTATCGAGAACGACACAGATCTGACCAAGTACCAGCCGGGTTACAATGCGGAGAATCCGAGGATTCCAACCCCTCATTATGAAGCCCTCAACTTGATCCCGCCGGCGCGTCAGCACACTTTCGCCCCGGAGATTGACCCGGCCGGGTTAATTGACGAGGAAGCCCAATTCGAAGCTCTCAGCGGCATCGACTGGAAGTCATCAACCTTCCAGGTCTTGGGATCAGCCGGAGGAGAAGATAGGAACGAGCCAGAGACTTCAACTCAGCAAGCGTCATAACTCGGCTGGCGGTTTACCAAACAATGCTCCACCCTTTCAGACTTGATGAGTTTTGTAATAGAGTAGGTGCAACAGTTTATCTCTGCCGTGCCATCGTGCACGTATTGAATGCTAAAGTCTTTTGAAGTTGTCTCTTTGATGTTTCTCCGGGTCAGAATCAATCCTTTGTTTTTCTTAACCTCGAAAGAGGTGCCCTTAATTATCCTGCATAGAAGGGCAAATCACAAGTCTCGAGGCGGCTTACCGCCCTGAGAATCAGAAGTTTTTAGATAACCCAGAATATGAATCAAAAAGAACTTGTCTTCAATGATATCCTGAATACAGCCGTAAAAACATACTTAACGGCCTGCAAGCATACTTCCGGTTTAGATAACCCGGATAAGAAGGTTGGTACCGCAACTTCGGTTTACCTGTCTTATAACACCCATTGCGTTCAGCCATACTGTAAACCAAAGTTAAGCCGGCAAAATGAGACCTGGCCGTACATACTTGGAAATAATCAAACGGAACTTTGCTATAAGGCAAAGGAACTTAGGGGCTTCCGGTTCGAATACGACCAGAGACCCGGCCCAAAGGGGTTAAGCTAAGATTCGGATACGATCATATAGCTCCCAGTGGGTGTGGCGATGCCAATCAAAAGGGTACCGACAACTATGTTCACTTTGGTTCGAATACGACCCATGTTTGAACAGGAAGCCCCCAAGTGATTTTAAGAATTGTTTAACGACGCTGATTCGAATACGATCCACGTCGGTTCCCAAAGGGGTTAAACTATGATTCAAATATGATCAAAGAAAACCTCCCAATGAGCTCGGCACTTTGCCAATCAAATGGGTATCGACAGCTATGTTCTCTTTGGTTCGAATACGACCCATGTTTGAACAGGAAGCCCCCAAGTGACCTTATTACCTTCGGCTAGATTCGAATACGATCATAAGCCGGATCCTCCTTCAAGTTATCATGTTAATCTTGCAATGAAAACAACACGTGCACATTTGGAGGAGAAAAAAGGACAGAGGTCCTGCTTTATTGCTTATCATAATATATACATGGCTGAAAGAAATATGTACATTATGAGAGCCGGTGGCTCAAGTGTAGTAAGGCCGAAGCTGAGCTATGTTCCACGGCCGACGGGTCTCTTCCTCCGACTTACGTGAATCTTTGTGTTGCCGAATGTCAATGAGGTAATATGACCCGTTGCGCAAGTTCTTACTGACCACAAAGGGCCCTTCCCAAGGCGGGGATAACTTGTGTGCATCTATTTGATCCTGGATGAGCCGGAGCACGAGATCGCCTTCCTGGAAGACTCGGGATTTAACCCGGCGGCTATGATAACGGCGCAGGTCTTGTTGGTAAATCGCTGAACGGGTTGCTGCCACATCACGCTGTCCGTCCAACAAGTCAAGAGCATCTTGGCGCGCCTGTTCATTATCCGCCTCAACATAAGCCGCCACTCGAGGTGAGTCATGACGGATGTCACTGGGGAGGACTGCTTCCGCCCTGTAAACCATGAAGAAAGGCGTGAAGCCTGTAGATCTGTTAGGAGTAGTGTTGATGCTCCATAACACGGAGGGCAACTCCTCCACCCAACAACCCGGCGTCCGTTGCAAAGGGACCAAAAGCCGGGGCTTGATGCCCTTCAGAATCTCCTGATTAGCTCTCTCAGCTTGACCATTGGATTGAGGATGAGCCACTGAGGAAACATCAAGTCGGATATGCTCTCGTTGACAAAACTCTTCCATGGCGCCTTTGGAGAGATTGGTGCCATTGTCAGTTATAATGCTGTGCGGAAAGCCAAAGCGGAAAATCACCTTTTTCATAAATTGAACCGCCGTGGCTGCATCGCACTTGCTAACTGGCTCAGCTTCCACCCACTTTGTGAATTTGTCAACTGCCACCAAGAGGTGGGTCTTCTTATCTTTGGACCTCTTAAAAGGCCCAACCATATCAAGCCCCCAGACCGCAAAGGGCCAAGTGATTGGGATCATCCTCAGCTCCTGAGCCGGCACGTGAGCCCGTCGAGAAAACCTCTGGCAACCATCACATTTACTGACCAAGTCCTCTGCATCAGCATGCGCCGTCAGCCGATAAAAACCATGGCGAAAAGCCTTGGCCACAAGAGACTTTGAGCCGGCGTGATGGCCACAATCCCCTTCGTGAATCTCACGCAAGATCTCTTGACCTTCCTCAGGGGAGACACAACGCTGAAACGCCCCTGTAACACTGCGATGATACAACTCGCCATCGATAACGATCATTGACTTAGCTCGCCGGGTTACTTGCCTGGCCAAAGTTTCATCCTCAGGCAACTCGCCCCGGGTCATGTAAGCCAGATATGGCATTGTCCAGTCTGGTATGATATGGAGAGCCGCCACCAGTCGTGCCTCCGGGTCAGGGACAGCCAAGTCTTCCTCTGTAGGAAACTTAATAGAAGGGCTATACAGGACGTCCAGGAAAGTGTTAGGCGGCACCGGTTTTCACTGAGAGCCCAGCCGACTTAAAGCATCCGCCGCCTCGTTCTTCCTGCGATCGATGTGTTCCACTTGGTAACCCTGAAAGTGCCCAGCAATGGCATCAACCTCGCGGCGATAAGCCGCCATGAGAGGGTCCTTGGAATCCCACTTTCCTGATACTTGTTGAGCCACCAAGTCTGAGTCGCCGAAGCACCTTACCCGGCTTAAGCTCATCCCTTTAGCCATCCGAAGACCATGGAGCAAGGCCTCGTACTCAGCCGCGTTGTTAGTGCAAGGAAACAGCAACTGTAGCACATAATGGAACTTGTCACCCTTAGGGGAAGCCAATACAACTCCAGCTCCCGAGCCCTCCAACTGCCTGGACCCATCGAAGTGAATAGTCCAATATGTGTTATCCGGCTTTTGCTCGGGCACTTGTGACTCTGTCCAATCATTTATGAAATCCACCAGGGCCTGAGATTTAACAGCAGTGCGTGGCACATATTTGAGACCATGAGGTCCGAGCTCGATAGCCCACTTAGCCACTCTCCCTGTGGCCTCTCTGTTTTGAATGATATCACCAAGAGGGGCAGAACTGACCACAGTGATGGGATGACCCTGAAAATAATGCTTAAGTTTCCGGCTCGCCATGAACACACCATGAACAAGCTTCTGCCAATGCGGATATCGCTGCTTGGACTCAATGAGTACTTCGCTGACATAATAAACCGGCCGCTGAACCGGATGCTCCTTACCCTCCTCCTTGCGCTCCACAACCATAGCCACACTGACGGCTCTTGTGTTCGCCGCCACATATAATAATAAGGGCTCCTTATCAACCGGAGCAGCCAGGACTGGAGGCTCTGCCAGCTGCTTCTTCAAATCCTCAAAGGCAGTATTAGCTGCATCATTCCAGACAAAGTTATCAGTTTTCTTCATCAACTGATATAATGGCATGGCTTTCTCACCCAAACGGCTTATAAACCGGCTTAAAGCAGCGATGCGACCCGCCAAGCGCTGAACGTCATTTAAACACGCCGGCTTAGCCAAGGAGGTGATGGCCTTGATCTTCTCCGGGTTAGCTTCAATGCCTCTGTCAGAAACCAAAAAACCCAAGAGTTTGCCTGCAGGAACACCAAAGACACACTTGGCTGGGTTAAGCATCATCTTGTAGACCCGGAGATTATCAAAGGTTTCTCCCAAATCATCTATTAGGGTTTCCTCCTTTATGGATTTAACCACAATGTCGTCCACATAAGCATGAACATTACGCCCAATCTGTTTATGAAGACAGTTCTGTACGCAACGCTGATAAGTCGCATGTGCACACTTGAGTCCAAAGGGCATGGATACATAGCAGAAGGCTCCAAAGGGAGTGATGAACACCGTCTTCTCCTGGTCCTTAACTGCCATTTTAATCTAATGATATCCGGAATAAGCATCCAGGAAACTTAAGCGCGCACAACCGGCCGTAGCATCAATAATTTGATCAATACGGGGAAGGGCAAAAGGATCAGCCGGACACGCCTTATTTAAGTCCGTGTAGTCCACACACATCCGCCAAGTGCCGTTCTTCTTGAGTACGAGCACCGGGTTAGCCAACCACTCTGGGTGAAAGACTTCAACAATAAACCCGGCCGCCAAGAGCCGGGCCACCTCTTCACCAATAGCTTTCCGCCTCTCTTCATTAAACCGCCGAAGGAACTGCCTGACCGGCTTAAATTTCGGATCAACATTGAGAGTGTGCTCAGCGAGCTCTCTAGGTACACCTGGCATGTCAGAAGGTTTCCATGCGAAGATGTCCCTATTCTCATGGATGAACTCGATGAGCGCGCCTTCCTATTTTGGATCCAGATTGGCACTGATGCTAAATTGCTGAGATGAGTCTCCTGGAACGAAATCAACAAGTTTAGTCTCATCAGCTGACTTAAATTTCATCGCCGGCTCATGCTCCGTAGTCAGCTTTTTCAGAGAGGTCATATCAGTTGGGTCAACATTGTCCTTGTAAAACTTCAACTCCTCTGTTGCACAAACAGATTCTGCATAAGCTGCATCGCCTTCCTCACACTCCAGGGCCACTTTCCGGCTGCCATGAACTGTAATGGTCCCGTTGTGACCCGGCATCTTGAGCTGTAAGTACACATAACACGGCCGAGCCATGAACTTGGCGTAAGCCGGCCGCCCAAATATAGCATGGTCCGGGCTTCTTATCTTAACCACCTCAAAGGTCAATTTCTCCACCCTGTAGTTGTTCTCATCTCCAAAGGCTACTTCCAATTCTAGCCGACTGGATAAGCCGACTTACCAGGTACCACACCATGGAAGATAGTGTTTGACTGGCTGAGGTTTTTATCAACCAACCCCATACGGCGAGAAGTCTCATAATAGGGGATGTTGATGCTGCTGCCTCCATCCATGAGCACCTTTGTGAACTTATATCCTCCCACTTGAGGAGCCACCACTAAGGCCAGGTGGCCCGGGTTATCCACCCGGGGAGGGTGATCCTCCCTACTCCACACTATAGGCTGCTCAGACCACCGCAAGTAGCGTGGGACCGCCGGCTCAACAACATTCACTGCCCTCTTGTGAAGCTTCTGATCTCGCTTACACAGACTGGTGGTAAACACATGATACTGTCCACCGCTAAGCTGCTTTGGATTGGTCTGATAACCCCCCTGCTGCTGTTGATGACCCTGGCCAGACTGGTGATTAAAGCCCCCTTGACCGCTCTGAGGATTAGAATTTGAGCCGCCGCCCGGGCCATGAAAGCCGCCGGCGCCTGAGCCGCCGCCCGGGCCATTGTAATTCTTAAAGGCCTTCATGATTGCACAATCCTTCCACAGATGAGTCGCTGGCTTCTCTCTAGAGCCATGCCTTGGATAAGGCTCATTCAACAGCTACTCCAGCGTCGGACCTGACCCGCCACCTCGGGGAGGGGGCCTCCCCTTACGTCGCTGGTTATTCCCTTGTGAGCTGGCGTTGGCCACAAACTCTAGGCTGCCGTCGGCCTTGCGCTTGCCTCCTCCTTGGTTCCCCGGGTTATGCTGAAGACCCTTGCCGTTGCCATTCTTCTTTCCCTTCCCTGTCCTTTCATCATCTGAAGGGGGATCCTTGGTACCATCAGAATCGGCGTACTTGACAAGAGCCGCCATTAGTGTACCCATATCACTGCAGTCGCGCTTAAGCCGCCCGAGTTTCATCTTCAGGGGCACAAAACGACAATTCTGCTCCAGCATTAAGACTGCAGAGCCGGCATCCATCTTGTCTGACGAATGTATGATCTCCTTAACCCGGCGAACCCAATGCGTCGTGGATTCACCCTCCTGCTGCTTACAGTTAGTCAAATCCACAATTGACATCGACTGCCTACAGGTATCCTTGAAGTTTTGGATGAACCGGGCTTTCAGCTTAGCCCAAGACCCGATGGAGTTCGGTGGTAGCCCTTTCAACCAAGTGCGGGCAGTCCCATCCAACATCATGGTGAAGTACTTGGCCATTGCTGCCTCACTGACCTCCAGTAGTTCCATGGCCATCTCGTAACTCTCGATCCAGGCTGCGGGTTGTAAGTCAGATGTGTAATTAGGCACCTTCCTAGGGCCCTTGAAGTCCTTAGGTAGACATTCGTTACGGATAGCTGGCACTAAACAAGGGACACCCCCGGTCCTGGTAGGGATACCCACGTCGACGGAAGTCGTCGGATAAGCCGGGGGGGGGTCTGGTAAGCCGTCAATTGAGGCACTTGCTCCGCCTCTTGCCGCGCTCTGTCCTGGTCTGTTGCGTGAAAGGCTCCATTATGAGTCGGGCCGTGGCCAGGGGGCGGGTCATGGCGTCGGACGTTACTTGAGCCGGTTGCTGAGACCATGTGCCGGCTGTAACTCGGGCTCTGGCCTGGACGAGGGGTCGAGTGGATCCTGTCCCGGCTGTAGGAGTACGCCTCTTGCTGCGCCAGTGCTGTCTGAAGGAGTTCCCTGACTCGGCGGGTTTCAATAGCCGTCGGAGAGTCGCCGTCAACTGGGAGAGCCGCCAGCCGTGCTGCCGCAACGACCATGTTCTCCAGCGGGTTATTATAATGACCCGGGGGTATTGGCACGTACTGAGGCGGGGCAGGGGGCACCTGGGGAGGCCCCATCACTCGTGGCTGAATAGGGGCTCCAGACCCGGGCACTATGACCCCTGGCGGGTTACTAGACCCTGCACCTGGCGTGTTGAAGAGGTTGCGTGGATCGTAAACTGGAGGGAGTCGAGATTGGGTCTTTTGATGCCTCCTTCTCATGACCTCATTGGACGCGTTCTGATCCATCGTGAGTTGGAAGGACTGCGCCTGGATCAGCTGAGTTTGGGCATCGAGAGCCGCCCTCTCCGCAGCCAGCCTGATCCCTTCCGCTGCAAGATCCTCTTTAGCCTTCACTAGATCCAATTTTAACCGTGCCACCTCCGCATCGTGCTGAGCTTGATCTGCCGGGTCAACCGTGGCGGTTAACAGGGCCGTCATCTTGTCCGTGAGATCCATCAGCACCTGAGCCAGAGAAGGCACCGGGTTTCCCGCTCCAGCAGCGGGGTTCTGAACAGGCTGCGCACCGGCCATAAAGATTCCAACCCGGCTTGGCGGCTCAAATAGGTCCGGAATACTGTCACCATCGGAACAACCCATGAGCCTGCCGTCTTGGAGTTGATACAACGAGTTTGACTCATCGGTGGCCGACTCGCCGTCAGAGCCGGCGGCCGTCTCATCACCAGATCCAGATCGATCAAAGAGTCCTCCATGGATACACCCCACAAAAGCATGCCTTAAGGCAGGCCGGGCCCGGGCGGGTTGTGCACGCTGAGCCGTCTCGACGAGATCGGCGCAGAGACCCGGCTCAGGGCCCGGCTCACCAATCTTGCCAATGAAAACATGAATTCCGCCGAAGGGGACCCGATACCCGTACTCAATTGAGCCGGCGTCGGGGCCCCAGTTTGCATCGTCGATGTAGAGCTTGCCGCGACGACTCTTAGTCATCCGGCCCACAGCGTATCCCTTGAGTCCTTCGAAGCTGCCCTTCAAGAACTCAAATCCACCGTGCGCTGGCCCCACGGTGGGCGCCAACTGTCATGGAATTGTCACGGCAGATGTCCTCGAGCTAGGACTTAGTCGTGGAGCCATCGCAGCTAGGAAGCTTGAAGGGGTTAATGCGGGACAAGGAACACGAGGGTTTATACTGGTTCGGCCCCTTACGGTGAAGGTAAAAGCCTACGTCCAGTTTGAGGTGGTATTGATTATGGTCTCGATAACCAGGGAGCTAAAACCGCTATGCCTGGCTCTCGATGAGATTGTACTTGTCCCTAAACCGCTGCCGGGTCATCCCTTTATATAGGGAGGCTGACGCCCAGCAGCTCTCAGAGTCCCGGCCGGCTCATAAGAGTGTCCGGCTCGGACTCTCAACTATTCTTGCCTTACACTACAAGTTCTACCATAATAATGATTGTAACTACGGGCCTTAAGCCATATCCGGGTCTTAAGCCCATCTTTGGCCCACCGTCTTCAAGATTGGCGCCGGGCTTCTGGTAATGACCATATGAGTAACCCGGCCCTCCTGGCGGGTGACTCTAAGGTCTATATCCTCAACACGCATGGAAAAATAAAAAATTATAGACACGTTGGAGACGTATCAGCTTCCCCAAGCTTAACTCCTACTCGTCCTCGAGTAGGTAAGTGATAAAAACAGAATTTTTGATGTGGAATGCTGCCTAACATGTCATATCATATTCTTTTCTTTATAGCATGGACATTTGGTCTTTTATGTGATTCAAAGCAATAGTCTAGTTTTGACCTGATAATTTAAATACTCAAGCATATCAAAAAGTAACCATGTCTTTCAAAATATCAATGCTAAAATAAGTTATCCCTAGCCCATCATGCTCAATCATTGATCCATTCATGAAACACACTCGCATATTAACTATACCCAATACTCAAGTACGATCATATTGCCTCCTAGTTGGTGCTTTTATAAGAGAAGATGGAGACTCAAATTCAAAAATAAAAATTGCATAAAGTAAAAGAAAGGCCCTTCGCAGAGGGAAGTAGAGATTTGTAGAGGTGCCAGAGCTCAAAGCGAAAAATTGAGAGATAAAAACATTTTGGGAGGTGTATCTTTCCCACCAGTGAAAACGACTTAGAGTTCCCAACACTTTCCATGCTAGATATATCATAGGCGGTTACCAAACCGAAAATAAAGTTTATTCCTTTTTCCACCATACTTTCACTTTCCATGGCTAGCCGTATCCATGGTTGCCCTCCATACCAACACTTTCCAAGGAAGTTATTATTTGACAAGCTAAAGTAAATTCATTTTTCATTTCGGGACTGGGCATCCCTAATATCTTTGCCTTACTCTCATGCAATGACAAGTGAATAAACACTCATTGTGAGAATAATACATCTAGCATGGAAAATATTAGCCACCCCTCACCGCTCCGCGAGCAGTACGAACACACAAAAGAGAATTTTATTTTTAAAATTAGAGATGGCACATACGAATTTTCTTAGAATGGCAAAAGAATACCGCATATAGGTAGATATAGTGGACTGATGTGGCAAAACTGGTTTAAAGGTTTTTGGATGCTCGAGTAGAGATCATACTTAGTGCAAAATGAAGGCTAGCAAAAGATTGAGAAGCGACCAACCAAGAAACAAATAATCTCATAAGTGAGCATTAAGCATAATTAGCACCAAATAATGCACCACAAGCAGGATATAATTTCATTACATAATTATTGACTTTCGTGCTTGCATAGGGAATCACGAACCTTAACACCAATATTCTTACAAAAGCATAATTACTCATCAACATAACTCACATATCACATCATCATATCTCAAAACTATTACTAAGAATCAAGTTTATTTTGTCCAATGATCTTTATGAAAGTTTTAATTATATCCTTCTTGGATATCTATCACTTTGGAACTAATTTTCATATGTTGCTTTTCATAAGCTCAAACAAATATAAGTGAAGATCATGAGCATAAAATTTCTTTCTCTCAAATTAATTTAAGTGAAGCAAGAGAATTTCTTGAAAATTTTACTAACTCTCAGATAAATCTAAGTGAAGCAAGAGAGCATTTGTTCGAAAATACTAAAGCACGCCATGCTCAAAAATATATAAGTGAAGCACTAGAGCAAGTCCATAGCTCATAAAAGATCTAAGTGAAGCATAGAGAGCAATTCTAACAAGTCATGACATAATTTTGGCTCTCTCAAATAGGTGTGTCCAGCAAGGAATCAAGACTAAAAACACAAAATTAAACAAGCAAAGGCTCATATCATACAAGACACTCCAAACAAAACACATAGTATGTGACAAATAAAAATATAGCTTCGAGTAAAATACCGATGGTCGTTAGAAGAAAGAGGGGATGCCAGTCGGGGCATCCCCAAGCTTAGTTGCTTGCTCTCTTTTGGATAATAGCTAGGGATGCCGGGGCTTCCCTAAGCTTCGGCTCTTCTTACTCCTTATTACTTCATCCATCGTAAGATAACCCAAAACTTGAAAACTTCAATCACACAAAACTTAACAAAACCTTCGTGAGATCCGTTAGTATAAGAAAATAAATCACTACTATAAGTACTGTTGCAACCTATTAATATTTTGTTCTTGCATTATATCTACTGTATTCCAACTTTTCTATGGCAAAAACTCATCAACGAAAACCATAGAGCCATCAAAACAAGCACACAACGCAAAGAAAACAGAATCTGTCAAAAACACAACAATATGTAGCAATCTGAATTGTTCGAATACTTCTGAAACTCCAAAAATTCTGAAAAAATAGGATTACCTGATTAATTTGTATATTAATCTTCTGCAAAATTAATTGGTATTTTATCACGCTCTGGTAAAAAATAAGAATTGTTTTCGTGAGCGCAAAAGTTTCTGATTTTTCAGCAAGATCAAACGACTATCACCCAAGAAGATCCTATAGGTTCTACTTGGCACAAACACTAACTAAAACACAAAAAACACAATCATAACAGTAGCATAATTGGTAAAGCACTCAAGAACAGAAAGCAAAAAGCAAAAATAAATTTTATTCATTGGGTTGCCTCCCAACAAACGCTATAGTTTTACGCCCTTAGCTAGGCATAAAGCAAGGATCTAAGTTTTGTCATCTTTGTTTCGAGATCCATAAGATGCCCTCATGATTGATTCATAGGGTGGCCTAATTCTTGTTCTAGGGAAGTGTTCCATACCTTTCCTCAAAGGAAATTGGAACTTAATATTGCCTTCTTTCATATCAATCACGGCACCAATAGTGCGTAAAAACGGTCTACTAAGAATAATTGGACAAGACAGATTGCAATCAATATCAAGAACAATAAAATCTATGGGCACATAATTCCTATTAGCAAGAATAAGAACATCATTAATTCTTCCCATAGGCTTTTTAATAGTAGAATCCGCCAAGTGCAAATTTAAAGAGCATTCTTCAAGATCGGTAAGACCAAGCACATCACATAAAGATTTCGGAATTGTAGAAACACTAGCACCCAAGTCACACAAAGCAAAACACTCATAATTTTTAATCTTGACTTTGATAGTAGGTTCCCATTCATCATGCATTTTTCTAGGAATTGATACTTCTAATTCAAAATTTTCTTCTAAAGCTTTCATCATAGCATCAACAATATGTTTAGTAAAAGCTTTATTTTGTTCATAAGCATGGGGTGAATTTATCATGGAGTTCAACAAATAAATACAATCAATCAAAGAGCAACTATCATAATTAAAGTCTTTGTAATCCAAAAGAGTGGGCACATCACTAGTTAAAGTCTTGACCTCTTCAAACCAACTTTTATCAATTTTCTCAACAAGATTTTCACCCTACGAATTATCGGGATGCCTTCTAGATAAAGTTGACTCTTCTCCAGTCCCTTTTTCATCAATATTAACTTTACCAAACAAGGAATCAATAGAAGAAACACCAATCATTTTAAGATCTTCATCACTTTTGCCTTCTAACGAGATTGGTTTAGTGGCCATTTGATTTACTAGGGTAGCTTGTGCATCGGATATTTTTCCTAGCAAACTTTCGGCAAAAGCATACTTAGATTGGAGATTGCAAACTTCTCTACTAATATCATCAAGTTGTTTTGTTATAGCATCTAGCACAACGGAGTGCTCCTTGAGTTCCTCGGTAAAATACTTATTATGCTCAAATTGTGTAGTCATATATTCCTTAGTACTTTTCTCAATTTCAAGCAAAATATTGGGGTAAGGAACATCATAATATTTTCTTTGAGGCATCATGACTACGCAAACAAGAACGCACGCAAAAACAGATCCGGCAAGAAAACAACGAACGAAAAAGAGGGGCGAATAAAACGGCAAATTTTTGTGAAGTGGGGGAGAGGAAAACGAGAGGAAAATGGCAAATAATGTAAATTGCGAGGAGATGGTATATGTTGAAGATCCTCCCCGGCGACGTCGCTAGAAATTCCTTTTGGTTGCGGCTTGAAGCTACGTCGGTATTTCCCCAAAGAGGAAGGGATGATGCAGCACAGTGGCGGTAGGTGTTTCCCTCAGTTATGAGACCAAGGTTATCGAACCAGTACGAGAACCAAGCAACACACCGTAAATAGCACCTGCACACAAATAACAAATACTCGCAACCCGACGTGTAAAAGGGGTTGTCAATCCCTTTTGGGTAGCGGCGCCTCAAGATAGGCAAACAGACGTGAAATAAATTGTAGTAGATTGATAGATCGAACGCCAAATAAAGTAAATAATAATAAAATGCAGCAAGGTATTTTTGTATTTTTGGTTTAATAGATCTGAAAATAAATGCAAAGGAAAAGTAGATCGCAAAGGCAAATAATATGAGAAAGAGACCCGGGGCCGTACATTTCACTAGTGGCTTCTCTCGAGAAAAAATAGCAAACGGTGAGGGTAAACAAATTATTGTTGGGCAATTGATACAACTTCAAATAATCATGACGATATCCAGGCACTGATCATTATATAGGCATCACGTCCAAGATTAGTAGACCGACTCCTGCCTGCATCTACTACTGTTACTCCACACATCGACCGCTATCCAGCATGCATCTAGTCTATTAAGTTAATGGAGAAACGGAGTAATGCAATAAGAACGATGACATGATGTAGACAAGATCTATCTATGTAGAGATAGACCCATCATTTATCCTTAGGAGCAACGATACATACGTGTCGGTTCCCCTTCTATCACTGGGATCAAGCACCGTAAGATCAAACCCACTACAAAGCACCTCTTCCCATTGCAAGAGAAATAGATCAAGTTGGCCAAACAAAACCCAAATATCAGAGAAGAAATACGAGGCTATAAGCAATAATGCATATAAGAGATCAAAGAAACTCAAATAACTTTCATGGATATAAAAAGATAGATCTGATCATAAACTCAAAGTTCATCGGATCCCAACAAACACACCGCAAAAAGAGTTACATCATATGGATCTCCAAGAGACCATTCTATTGAGAATTCAGCGAGAGAGAGAAAGCCATCTAGCTACTAACTACGGACCCGAGGGTCTACAAAGAACTACTCACGCATCATCGGAGAGGCACCAATAGAAGTGGTGAACCCCTCCGTGATGGTGTCTAGATTGGATCTGGTGGTTCTGGACTCTACGGTGGCTGGAATTGATTTTTGTCGACTCCCCTAGGGTTTCTGGAATATTGGGGTATTTATAGAGCAAAGAGGCGGTCCGGGGGGCACCCGAGGTGGGCACAACCCACCAGGGCGCCCCTGGGCCTCCAGGTGCGCCCGGGTGGGTTGTGCTCCCCTCGGAGCACCCCTCAGGCATAGCCTTGGCTCATTAGGTGTCTTCTGGTCCAAGAAAATTCTCCGTGAAGTTTCGTTGCATTTGGACTCCGTTTGGTATTGATTTCCTGCGATGTAAAAAACATGCAGAAAACAGCAACTGGCACTTGGCACTATGTCAATAGGTTAGTACCCAAAATGATATAAAATGACTATAAAATGATTATAAAACATCCAAGATTGATAATATAACATCATAGAACAATAAAAAATTACAGATACGTTGGAGACGTATCATATACCTTCCCAAGGACAAGCAGGGCATGATATCCATGACAGGATATAATGTAGAAAACCCTTTAGGAAATGGGAGAGAAATTTCATGACATTACCCATACAATGGTGTTTGGATAATTGATAAAGATAATTTTGCATTGTGCTTCAAATGTTTTTTATTGAAAATTGGAGTACCACAGACATGCATCGAGATAGCACTGACATGGTCTTCAAGCAAAGGTCGGTTTTTGGATACACAAAGGATCCAACAGGAACAACTTATAGAACAAGTCTTGCAATTTCCTCATGGAAGAATGGCTAACCTTGTTGGAAAGAAAACTATAACAATGGGTTCTCCGGCCAGGTGTGCTAGGCATGACATCACCTTACCAGGTCATATAAAGACCAATGTTATATCTCATGGAAATATGTACCAAGCATCATATCTGACCGAGATTCAGAAATGATTTGTGTCAGGATAGCTCAGAGTCAGGATGCCTGAGAAGAAAAAGTTGCGACACAAATTGTCGAGATGACATTGTAAGATTCTCGGGGAAATGAACTATGGAAGCGAGTTCCGAAACAAGAGTTCATCATTAAACCAAGGATAGGGTGAGGAGATGGCTGATGGATTCAGTGAAAATTCATCGAGATTTCCAAAAGATGGATCTCCACAATTATGTGAACAAGGAGATAACATTTGCCAGATCAAATGATATAATGATGTATGCTCAAGGGAAACATACACAATTAAACATTGGTTGAAAGGTGCACTCAAAATATGGGCTTAGGTAGCATGATCAATTGTTAGAATGGTGATTCAATAACCAAAAGACTTAGAATGAAGCTATCGACCATTCACTTCAAAGCAATAGAGTTGCTAGAAGTTTTTAATTCACGCATCATAGTTCAATTGTTGGTATTCCGGTTAAAAACAACACGGGGACCAAGAAATGAACGGACATGGCGAGAAGTATCATTTGTATCGAGAATTCTTATTAGGTGATGAATTTCTCGCTACATTCTTGACATAAAAGATGGTAATACTCCAAGGTGGAACATAACATAAGCTGGATAGCAAGGAGCTCCATAGCATGAACACGTTTCTGTTGAAGGGAAGGCAATAATGTTGTCAATGATAACACAAATCATCAAGGGGCAAGGATGGTATTTCTCATCATGAAGTCGATTGATATCCTAGAAGAGCTCAGAATGTTGATGATGATCATGACACATTTGTCGAGAGATTTCATGAAGATGTAATCGATCAGCGATGGCATCAAGTCAAAGGAATGATGAAGCGCAAGGTTATTGGAACCACGGGTACGAAACAAACTCGAAATCAAGCTTGCTGTTCAAGGCGAAATGATATGACGAGGAAGATCGACATAAGCTTAGCTCATCGTCAAAAATTTGTGCCCCGGGAAGAAAGACCAGGTAGCACAGTTAAAATTTAGCACGATAATGATATAGCCGATCAGGCTAGGAATGACTTGAAGGATTATTAAACTCGTAAGCAACGAAAACTACTTAGAGTTATTGAATCGGAGTGAGGAACCGATTCACTTATCAGTGTTCTCGAGTGACTAATAACTCAGAACCCGAGGGAAATCTAAAATCGGTGAGAAGCAATACTAGAGGAAGACTCATAGGAAGCAACACAGTTCTTTGATATTCTCAAGATACCGAAGGGTAATACTCGAAGGAAGATCAAAATAGAGGTTGTAGAGATGTATTGATCTGTAGAAGACAAGTGCTTTAACTTGTCTGAGAAATGGAATCAAGGAGAAAATATGGTCGGAACCACGATTGCAAAGGGATCAATCCACAAACACGAGATTATATTATATCAAGGGAGTAATTATTATTATAAGGAGCTTCCATGATAGGATCTACATCATTTCCATGGGCATGAACACAGTGTCCAAGGTCGACTCCCACTTCTCCAATGCATAACCTTTCATTCACTTCTCGCGTTCGAAGAAGTGGTAGTGTTGAAATTTCATCTGACGAAAAGCCAGTAGAGTATAACTCGCATAACTTACGAGTTCGGACATATTAGGGAAGGCATAGGTTCAACCCATCGGGGCATCTTAGGAAGATGTGCCATGAACTTCAGGACCAGTTAACACATGCTCGAAGCAGAGCATGGTTGACAAAGGCATAGGATATAACTTACCAAAGGTAGAAGAGACACAATTTACCAAAAGCATTATGTATCAGAGGAGAAACTCTCAAGGTTATTGGATATGAAGAAGAACACTGTCGGATAATAACCAAGCAATCGGTCTCGCGGACCACAAGGAATCTAATGTGAGTGTTGGTACTCAATCAGAAGGAGAAAGAATGCAAAGGCATCAGGTCATAGAAACAATCGATTAATTGAAAGCTCAAATGCAAAAGAATTATGATTTCCAAATCAGCGGATCAGAAACAAACGCTCTGATCATGGATCGATAAGTTGAGTAGGCTTAGGGGTACAACCGATGGTAATTTGATTGGTCGAGAATCAGCTCCTGTTCAAAATGACATCTGAGCTGGAAGGATGAATACTAGGATTCGAATGAGGATTGCAAACATTCGCAACATATTCAATCAACGGACTCAAAATGTCAATGACAAAGGCTGTCAAAAAGATTACTATACTTATGGGATTAAGCATAATGCAAGCAAGCAAGAATTTCAAGAGCAATAAGCTGCTGAGGATTTTTGGGAGATCGAATAGTATTCTTAAAGATCCTTGTGAAACACATTAATAACTAGTGATGAGCGGATACTCGTTATGTGCGAGGAATTATCCGTAGGGGTATTAATGCGGAAAAGAGCTGCAAAGTGGTGGGCACAAAAGATTCTCGGAATATCGGAGAATTTTTCAGGGTATCAAGTAATAACAGGGGCAATTAGGAATGAAGGTATGATCAACAAGTGTAAGCAGTTATCCATAAGGATTTATCGGTGGTCGGGAATAACAAAACTGGTGGGCACAAAGTCTCGAGAGAATATCGGAGAGTATCTTCGGAATCTTCTGGTGAAGCAGGCCATCATCTAGAATGAAGGGGCTCTCCCGGAGAAAGTATTTACGAGAACCTAGAGTTAGAGTTAGCAAAATCATTTAACCCAAATAAAAAGACAGGTCAGAGTCCCAGAGTATAGACGAGGAGTAAAAGATCCTAGTACCACCCAATGGCGATGTGGGCCCGTAAGGCACGCAGCCATGTTAGTAAAAAGTTTAGCAATATCTGGACTCGACTCCGGCCAAGGAGTGTGGAAGGGGATTCCTACAGGCAGTCGGCTCTGATACTAACTTGTGACGCCCCCGATTCAATCATACATGCAAACTTGTACGATCAAGAGCAGGGACTCACGAGAAGATATCACAACACAACTCTAAAAATAAAATAAGTCATACAAGCATCATAATACAAGCCAGGGGCCTCGAGGGCTCGAATACAAGTGCTTGATCATAGACGAGTCAGCGGAAGCAACAATATCTGAGTACAGACATAAGTTAAACAAGTTGCCATAAGATGGCTAGCACAAACTGGGATACAGATCGAAAGAGGCGCATGCCTCCTGCCTGGGATCCTCCTAAACTACTCCTGGTCGTCGGCGGACTACACATAGTAGTAGGCACCTCTGGTGTAGTAGGAGTCTTCTTCGGTGGCGTCTGGCTCCTGGGCTCCAACATTTGGTTGCGACATCCGAGTAGAATGGAAATGGGGGAAAAGAGGGAGCAATGCAACCGTGAGTACTCATCCAAAGTACTCGCAAGCAAGGATCTACACTACATATGCATTGGTATCAATGAAATGGGTAGTATCCGTGGACCGAACTGCTGAATGCCAGAATAAGAGGGGGATAGCTAGTCCTATCGAAGACTACGCTTCTGGCAGCCTCTATCTTGAAGCATATAGAAGAGAGTAGCTGGTAAGTTCACCAAGTATCATCGTATATCATAATCCTACCCGACGATCCTCTCCTCGTCGCCCTATGAGAGAGCGATCACCGGGTTGTATCTGGCACTTGAAAGAGTGTGTTTTATTAAGTATCCGGTTCTAGTTGTCATAAGGTCAAGGTACAACTCCGGGTCGTCCTTTTACCGAGGGACACGGCTATTCGAATCGATAAACTTCCCTGCAGGGGTGCACCACATTACCCTACACGCTCGATCCCTCTGGCCGGACACACTTTCCTGGGTCATGCCCAGCCTTGGAATATCAACACGTCGCAGCCCTACCTAGGCACAACAGAGAGGTCAGTACGCCGGTCTAAATCCTAAGCGCGCAGGGGTCTTGGCCCATCACCCATTGCACACCTGCATGTTGCGAGGGTGGCCGGTGAGCAGACCTAGCAACCTCCATTACATCGGAAGTTGTGTTACGCGGTCCAACCCGGCGCGCACCGCTCAGTCGCTGACGTCAAAAAGGCTTCGGCTGATACCACAACGTCGAGTGCCCATAACTGTTCCCGCGTAATTGGTTAGTGCGTATAGGCCAGTGGCCAGACTCAGATCAAATACCAAGATCTCGTTAAGCATGTTAATTGATGTAACCGCAGACGCCGACCAGGGCCAGGCCCACCTCTCACCTAGGTGGTCTCAACCTGCCCTATCGCTCCGCCACAAAGATCCACCCAGAGGGCCGTCGGGAAAAATGTCCTTTCAGCCCCCAATCCGTGAGTCACTCGCGCGTACTCTACGAGCCGACCCGTCTTTGGTCACCACATGTATTATATATTATGTATATATAAGTATATACCCGTGATCACCTCCCAAGTGTTCACGGCCCGATAGTATAGCATGGCAGGCGGACAAGAATGTAGGGCCATTGATGATAAACTAGCATCCTATACTAAGCATTTAGGATTGCAGGTAAAGATAACAACAGTAGTAGCAAAGACAGGCTATGCAGCAGAATAGGATTAACCGAAAGCAGTAACATGCTACACAACTCTAATGCAAGCAGTAGAGAGAAGGAATAGGCGATATCGGGTTGATCAAGGGGGGCTTACCTGGAAGCTCGGCAGAGAAGGAGGGGTCGTTAACACCGTAGTCGTACTGGGTAGCAACGATGTCGGTCTCGGTGTCTAACGAGAGAAGAGGGGGAAGAAACAATAAATATAATGCAAACATAGGCATGACGATGCATGGCATGACAATGAGGGGTGCTAGGTGTGCCCTAACGCGGCAGTAGGTGATACCGGCAAAGGGGGGAAACATCCGGGAAAGTATTCCCGGTATTTGACGTTTTCGGACAGATGAACCGGAGGTGAATTGTTGCATATTCGCTATGCTAGGGACGTGTGGTGAACGAACGGACTGCATATTCGGATTCGTCTCATCGTTCTGAGCAACTTTCATGTACACAGTATTTTCATCCGAGTTACGGATTATTTAATATTAATTTTCAAAGTTTTAATTCATTTTTAGAGTTAGCATAATTAATTTAATTAGAAAATGCAATTATGACGTCAGCATGATGTCAGGGTGATGTTAGGAGTCAACCAGACATTTGACTTAGTCAAACTGACATGTGGGACCGACTTTCATTGACTAAGACTAACTAAACATGTTTAATTAGTTTAGTTAAATGATTAGGTTAATTTAAAAAATTAATTAAGTTAATTAATTAAGATTTTTATTTTATTTTTTATTTTTAAATTATTTTTTTAGCATTTTTGTTTCGGGGGCGCGGGGCCCCCTAGTCAGTGGCCCAGAGGGCCTTACCGGGCGTGTGGGCAGCGGGCGGAACCCGCACGGGGCCGAGCCCATTGCGACCGCTGCGGGGGACAGCGACGAGCGCGGCGGCGCGGGACATGACGGGGCAGGGAGGGGCAAAGCCGGAGCGAGGGGGGTTCACAGGCGCGCGGGTCGACAAGGCAGCAACAGCGGCAGAGGCGGGACGGAGCGGGACAAAGGGCGGCCGAGTGAGGCCACGGCGGGCGCGAGCCTCTGCGGCCAGAGCGGGGGAGGCACGGATGGCGGTGAGCGGGGCCAGGCGGGCGAAGGTGAGGCATGCAGCGGCAGCAGAGCAGCGGGACCGGCAAGCGGGGCGGCTGCGGCGTCAGCTGGAGGTGGTGGCGCGGTCGGGCTGGTGCGGGATGCGCGCGTGCGGATGGCCAAGGCGAGCAGAGAGGGGGGAAGCAACGGCAGCGGGCGGCGTGGTCAGCGCGCCAAGGGAGCAGTGGGGGCCGCCACAAGCGTGACAGGCACAGCTGGCCGGTGCAGGCGTGGCCGAAGCCGAGCACGGGTGGAGGTCAGGGGGCGCAGGAGAGGAGGCAGCGGGCGTGTGGGGCGCGAGCGCACGCGGGCTTCGGTACGGGCAGGCGGCGGGCGGTCGGTCGCGTGCACGTGTGTACGGGGACAGGGGGAGACAAGAGGCCGAGGCCTCACCGCGGGGCATAGGGACAAGGCTGCGGGGCATGAGGAGGAGGACGGGGACGACAAGCGTTGACGGAGACGGGGAGGCGGTCCAGCGAGGTGGCTCCGGTGGCGGCGTCGTCGACGTGCAGGAGGTGGCGAGGCGTCGGCGTCGTGGTTCGTTCCCCCGATCCAGATCTGGATCGGGGAGGAGGAGGCGAACATGGGGGGAACTGGGGCGACTGGGGGGTTAGGGTTACGGGCGTGGGGGTAGAGGCCTAAGTAGGCCAAGGGCGTGGGCCGGCCTGGCTGGGTTGTGGCCCATTTGGGCCAGAGGGGTTTACCTTTTGTTTTGTTTTACTTTTTTGTTTTGTCTGTTCTTTTTATTTATTTTCCTTTTATTTTAGTTTTATAAAAATTATCACTAGCACCTAAGTTAGTACTTTTAAATATACTACTGCCACATTAATTATTATCCCAAATTAAAATAGTTTAATAATTCTTAAAATTCAAAAGGCATTTATTTTATTATCTAAACCACTGTTTTAATTATTTTGAACACTTTTATTAAATTTAGGTTTCTCCACCATTATTACCCATGATTTATTTAACACATTTACAACATTTTAGTTTTGACTTTTGAAAACTTTAACTGTTTGACTTGACTTAAATTTGAAATTTGAACGGGATTCGAATCGTCGCAAGATTAACAACAGTAATCGTGGTGACGTGGCAACATTAGAACAGGGTTACTGTAGCTTAATTATCCGGGCGTCACAGATGTGGACATCACTCATGACGAGAATTTTGACCGGCAGGCAAATTTTTGCCGATCATATCTCCATATGACTCTTGTTCATCTTTCGATGCTTCGTGCTCTGAGCTCAGAATGATTCTGCTAGAACTTCAAGACAACTGAGTGCTATCTGCATACATGGTCTGATCATCCCCGTCTTACACCTCGCGTCATGTTTGTACTCATGTGGACATGACGCACTCCAGAATGCTACATGTTATAGATGGTTGCAACACTGGGAAGAGCACCTTTTATCTTGATATTTACTGTGAGAGATCACCCTAATAATTGACTATGGCGCAATGTGCAAACAACAAAGGGATAAACATCTCAGGCAATTCACAATAGCATGATAAGGTATAGCCCTGGGCGCCGGGAGTTCTCCATGATCGTCTCCAGTCTCTATTTAAAGCGACACGACGGCCAATATTTTGTTTCCGTAGCAATCGTTTCAAAAACCGGTGTCATGGCGACAATCTCAGAAAATGTTGTCATGGCGTCCGTTTCAGAAAACATTGCCGTGGCACCAGAATCAGAAATTCCACCGTAGCACAAAATTGTAGCGCCTCATCCTGCGCCTGCAGGTACACCTTCTCCTTGTCGAGGTCCTCCGTGTACGTCTTTCCACTGTCACATGTAATCTATCTCTACGATATTTACATTAAGGTGGCAATCTTGTGGCTCCAGCCATCATGCCATGATGCGCATGTCGCTTGTTAACATTAGAACCTATAACCATCTCATACATAAACTCATTATCATGACAAAGGCTATACCACATCATATGCAAGCCCTGCAAAACCAAGTTAGACGTCCTCTAATCGGTTTGGCAAATTAATTACGTGGCTTATAGGGTTTTCGGATAAACCTAGGTGCACATCATAAAGTGATAATCCTTGTTGCTATATCAACTTCGGGGTGTGTGAAAGAAGAGACTTAACTAAAAATCTCGTTCCCCCACACTAAATTTCGTCTAATACGCATGACCCCCTAGAAGATCATCCATCTTCATTGCCCTCTTATGTACACAAGGTTCACTATTCTTGACTATGGTGAAACCCAAGGAACTGTTAGCAGATCATTGACAGCCAGAGCTGAGCGATTGTCAGAACCTTGTGAAAAGCGACACCATGCCGTCAATGAACTGAACCGAAGCAACATTCGAGGGAAGCATAGCAAGAACATCACCCTCACAATCACATGTGATTTAGATCAAAACCTGCATCTACTCATAGAACCGCTCATGATGCCACTGTTCGAAAATGTAGTAGAAAACAAAAAATCACCCTACGAACACCCAGGAACAATATGAAGATGCATATCGGGTTTGGATCAATGATCGTTACCGACTCTAGAGTGCGGCGGAAGTAGACGAGTCGGTGTAGATCATACTTGGATTCGCTCGAACATCGATGATGATCCCGCGAACCACCCTCGAATGATCCCTCGAACGAAAGACCGAAAGCACGACCTCTCTACTTGGTTGCAAGCGTATGA
Organism: Triticum aestivum; assembly: GCF_018294505.1. Lineage (NCBI taxonomy): Eukaryota > Viridiplantae > Streptophyta > Magnoliopsida > Poales > Poaceae > Triticum > Triticum aestivum. Next base: position 208,578,521 of record NC_057796.1, read on the forward strand.
TCTTCACGATCCGGCAGCGCTTCGCCATCCAGAGCTAATTGTCACCGGAGAATTAGAGGGAGGATATTAGAACCATAATGGGCTTCTACTTATGAGGATTAGAGGTGGCTAGGGCTAGCTCTAATTAGTCAACTAGGACCAACTAGAACTAGAACTAGATCAACTAGAGGAGGCTCCAAAACTTGTGTATCAAAAGGGCCTCTAGTACATATAGGTTTGAGGGAGAGGGAGGGATGCCACCAAGGAGGAAGGATTCCTCTTTGGTGCACCGGCCTAAGGGGGGAAGGAGGAATCAGATTCCCCCACCCCAACTCAGCCTCCCTCAAGAGGGAAAGGGTACCTCCCTTATTGGGCCTTGGTGGCCAAATTCCTTCTCCACCACTTGGCCTTTTTAGGCACGTTGATATTAACTTAAATATATAAATGTTATAAATACCTCTAGATCATTATATATATATAATTTAACATCACCAAAAACATTTTCCACCTATATATAATTAATTGGTAATAATCGATATTCACCGAAACCCTTCCGGCGACCCTGAAACGCTTCCGGAACCTCTCGAAACTATTCCAGATATTAATGAAACAATTCCACAAATATATTCTCGTTACTCCCATACTACTAACACTCAGAAGACCGTGATTACCTTAAGCTTTTGACCCCGTACTTTCGGTAAATCATAGACACTCTAAAGCCTAAGATTTAGATGAGAAAAGAAAAACATCAGGTCATTACCTAGTTTTAGTGCATGTTTTGCATTTTCGTAGTTGAATTAATGTAACTATGTTATGTTTGTTACTGTAGGAAAACATGGTAGTTTATCAAGATACTATGGCAACAAACAGAGCTACTGCTGGATCTGGAACACGTGCATGTGCTTTATCTACTTCGACCCCTACTGCAAGTGCAAAAACATTGAGACCTACTACATCAGTGCTTGCTACAAGAGCTGAAAAATTAACTCCTACTTCGTTTGGCCATGTTATAAGAGCTAAAGAGGAGCACCTACTTCATCTAGACCTGCTTCAAGAGCTAAAAGAACAACACGTACTTCATCTGGGCCTGCTGTATCTCCACCAGCCCCTACTGCAATTGCAAAAAGGGGTAGGCCTACAGGTAGAGGGATAACCTGGGGTTCAATGCACCAAGAGCTGCAACCACAACAGATGCCATACTTGGGACTAAAAGGAAGAGGGAGTCAAGAGAAAAATTGATGGCCTACTTCACTTCAAGTGGTAACTACTGAAGTGCAAAAGGGGTAAGTTTGAAGTATGCCTGAACTTTTTCTGAACTTGTCAGTTAATTTTGTCTGAAGTATTCTCTGAACTACATCACTTCTTTCTCTAAACTTTGTCTAAACTATGCCAGTACTAAACTCTATATTGTTTTCTATGAACTTTGTGTGAACTTGTCCTCAAATTTTCCTGTTTTGTGATTGAACTATGCCTATATTTCTGTGAATTTTCTCTGAATTTGTCTACACTGAATTTTTTGAACCTTTGTGTGCCCTATTCTGTGGTCCTTTTTTTGGAGCTTAACTGCCAAGATGGGCCTTCTATTGGGATTTTTTAGTGGATCTAAATGATCCCAAGCCTATCATGTTGTCTGCAACTTTTCTCAATTTGTGTCAATGTGTGCTTGTTCACCGAATCTTTATCTGAATTTGTGTCCTTGTGTGCTTGTTTGCTGAATCTATATCTGAATTTCTCTATTTGGGTGCATGTGCTTATTCACTGAAATTATACATTCATAGTGCAGTCCAGCTATTTTCCAATGTTCAAAATTTACTAGGCTGGTAACTACCAGCCTTAACTTCTCACCTCTAGCCCTACGAACTCACGTGTTAAAAACCCATTGGAAGTATGCCCTAGAGGCAATAATATTGTATTATTATATTTCCATGTTCATAATTAAGAGTTTATATTCTGTGCTATAACTGCTATGATCCTAGAATATGTGATTCAATGGAAAACTCATGTCCAACGTGGAATGATAAATGGTAAAACCAAATTCCTAGTCTTGCTTTGAGGACTAGCTCAAGTGTTGTTTTTTATCATGTTTTTCGGATCTTAGGATATCGCTAAAGTAACGATAGTCCTAATTTTTTTTGAGAATATGACGTTGGAAGAACAATCATATTGAAATGACCCAAACTTGTTTGTTATACTTTGAGATGCAATCGTCACAAGTCAATTGTTATAATACGGAATTTAACATGCGATTTAGTACCTTAGACCATGAGAGTGTCATAGTCACTTCTTACCGTATGATGAACTTTGGGGTTGCTCGAACATCATCTGTAACACGGTGATCATAATGACAACTTACAAGTTCACCAGAAAGTTTGGTAAGGGGCTAGATAGCTCAAGAGTGGGATTTGCTCCTCCGGCAATGGAGATATATTCTTAGGGCCCCGTCAATGTGACAGCATCCACCATCGTCTAGCCAGACATAGGTGACTAGGTCACGGGGATGCCGGAACATGTCAATGAGAAAGAAGAACGAAACCAGTAATGAGGAGACTGGTGTAGTGAGCATGTGTATGATTCAAGAGGACACTGATATATCTCACCTCGGGTTTTGTAAAGTATTGCAGAGCAAAGGGAATAGCACATGATAACCAAAGTTTCACTCGAATGTCATTCGTGTACTCCTAGGGATCGATATGGACGTCCACCGTTCTGATATTGGTCATTGAACGAAAGGGGTTATGTTCATCTCTATGTTTTACTGAACCTAAAGGGTCATAACCTTAAAGTAATCAAGATATATTGAGTCTTAGTAGGACAAGAGTAATGAGGAAATATTTATGAAATAATTTCATTAATATTCAAAATAGTTTCGAGAGGAACAGAAGCGTGTCAGGTTTACCAGAAGGGTTTCGGGGTTTACCGGGTAATACCGGGAACTGGTATATAGATAGAAATTCTTTTTGAGGACTTAAATATAAATTATAGAGGGCTCTAATATGATTAGGAGGCCCCTTAAATTTATTCATAGTCAATGGGCTAAAGAAAATAAGAAAAGTCCTATTAGGGGAGAGTTAATGGGCCCTAGGGCCCATTAGTGGAGGCGCCACAAGGGGGAGGCCGAATTGGGAGGCGGAGTTGGACTCCACCACCCCTAGGCTAGTGCAAGGGGAGGGAAAACCCCTCCCCAAGTCGGCCACCCCTCCCCTCTCCCCTACACCTATATATACTAGAGATTTTGGCCCTTTTGAGACATAAGTTTCGGAGCCTTCTCTAGTTCTCTAGTTCTAGATTATCCAATTTGAGCTAGATCTAGATCCTCTAATCCTCATAATTACATGCCCAGTGTTGGTTCTAATCTCCTCCCTCTAATTTTCTAATGACAATTAGCTCTGGAGGCGAAGTGCTGCCATATCGTGAAGACCGTACACTTGCAATCTGTGAAGAGGTCGTGCTTTCGGTCTATGGTTCGAGAGAATCCAAGTATGATCTACACCGGCTCGTTTTCTTCCACTACAACACGGAGTTGATAAAAATCTGAGTTGGACTCCACCACTGTAACGCCCACGATGCGGCTATATCTCCCACGTGTCGAGGCACGACTTAGAGGCATAACCGCATAGTGGTTTTGTCGCAAGAAGGGTCATCTTCACACAATCCCATGTAATGAACAAGAATGGGATAAAGAGTTGGCTTACAATCGCCACTTCACACAATACGTAAATATTATTCATACATCATCCAAAATACAAACATATAGACCGACTACGGTCAAAATCCAGATGAAAATAAGACAACCCCAAATGCTAGATCCCCGATCGTCCCAACTGGGCTCCACTACTGATCATCAGGAAAAGACACATAGTAACGACCACGTTCCTCGTCGAACTCCCACTTGAGATCGACGCCATCATCTGCACTGGCATCGTCGGCACCTGCAACTGTTTTGGTAGAACCTGTGAGTCATGGGGACTCAGCAATCTCACACCCGCGAGATCAAGACTATTTAAGCTTGTAGGAAAGGGTGGTGCAAAGAGGTGGAGCTGCAGCGGCAAAAGCATATATGGTGGCTAACATACGCAAGAGAGAGCGAGAAGAGAAGCAACAGAACGGACGTCATCTAGCAATGACCAAGAAGTGATCCTGAACACCTACTTACGTCATACATAACACAGACCGTGTTCACTTCCCGGACTCCGCCGAGAAGAGACCATCACGGCTACACACGCAGTTGATGTATTTTAGTTGGGTCAAGTGACAAGTTCTCTACAACCGGACATTAACAAATTCCCATCTGCCTCATAACCGCGGGCACGGCTTTCGAAAGATAATACCCTGCAGGGGTGTCCCAACTTAGCCCATCATAAGCTCTCACGGTCAACGAAGGATAAACCTTCTCCCGGAAAGACCCGATCAGTCTCGGAATCCCGGTTTACAAGACATTTCGACAATGGTAAAAGAAAACCAGCAAAGCCGCCCGAATGTGCCGACAAATCCCGATAGGAGCTGCACATATCTCGTTCTCAGGGCACACCGGATAAGCGAAGCGTACAGGTACCAACATAACCCAAGTTTCCAAGGGACGGTCCCGCACGGTGCTCTAGTTTGGACCAGCACTCAGAGGAACACTGGCCCGGGGGTTAAAATAAGATGACCCTCGGGCTCGCGAAAACCCGGGGGAAAAGGCTTAGGTGGCAAATGGTAAAACCAAGGTTGGGCCTTGCTGGAGGAGTTTTTATTCAAGGCGAACTGTCAAGGGGGTCCCATAAATCACCCGACCGCGTAAGGAACGCAAACTCAAGGAACATAATCCCGGTATCTCAGTAACTAGGGCGGCAAGAGTGGAACAAAACACCAGGCATAAGGCCGAGCCTTCCACCCTTTACCAAAAATATAGATGCGTTAATTAAATAAGAGATATTGTGATATCCCAACATGTCCATGTTCCGACATGGAACAAACTTCAACTTCACCTGCAACTAGCAACGCTATAAGAGGGGCTGAGCAAAAGCGGTAACTTAGACAAACAACGGTTTGCTAGGAAAGGATGGTTAGAGGCTGACATGGCAATATGGGAGACATGATATAGCAAATGATAGGTAGCGGAGCATGGCAACAGAGCGAACAACTAGCAAAGCAAAGATAGAAGTGATTTCGAGGGGTAGTCATCTTGCCTGCAAGGTTCTCAGAGTTGTCGAAAGCTTGATCCTCGTAAGCGTACTCAACAGGTTCCTCGTTCACGAACTCGTCTCCCGGCTCTACCCAAGACAAGAACACAAACAAACGGAACCACAATCAACAACGAGAAATGCACAAGCAACATGATGCAAAACATGTATGATATGCAAGATATGATATGCGATGCATATGCGTGCTCCGGAAGAAAAAACGATGAACATGGCATTAACTTGGCAAACCAAGCATGCCACTGGAAAGATGAAATGATTTCGGTTGAAATCGATATAAAGATCACCGGAAATGGATGCACGGTTTGCAAATGGCAAGCAAAACAAGAATGACACGAATCTGCGATTAACAGCATGATAGCACTTAAAATGCAACAAGTAACAAAGCTACAGCACTCCAACATAGCAACAAAGCATATGACAGCAATCTACAGGAGATGCTTGACAAAAGATGAACAATGAGCTACGTCTAGATCACAACATATCAAGCTCAAACATGCATGGCAAAAGTGCAAAAGATAACAGGTTCACAGACGGTGAAAAACTGGACATGGCAGAAAACAGCATCAGGTAGCAATGTTCAGAGCATGAAATCAACATGCTACAAGAACTTAACATAGCAAAACAAGGCATGGCAGTGTTCTACTAAATTTATATGACAAAAGTCCCTTACTGACCATAAGCCAAAAAGAACCAGAAGATATGATGGCAAGCATGTAAACATAGCAAGTTTCGTTATCAGGTTTCAGACTTGGCAGAAAACAGAGCATGGCAGGAACGATAATATGTAGGCCTCTTTGTGAGCTTGAAGCACTCACTACAGAGCAATGCACTACAAACCAAGTACACCTACAGCAACATGGCATGTTTATGAAGCTATCCATGGCAAGAAAAATTGCATGGCATGTGTGGATCAACTACAATAAGTTTGGCAAAATTGCATATCATGTTAAGAATCTGCCAGAAATATTTTATAGCAAAAGTAGCGCAAGATTCAGTCATGGTATGGCACTCCATAATTGCAAACAATTGCAGGAATGGATCAATTAAAACTCTAGCTACAACACATCCTTACTGAACATCTCCAAAATATGCATGGATCTCTCTGTAGCATCAAGTTTACATGGCAACAAAATAACAGCAGACAAGGACTTGGAGAAATCACCAAGTCCCTGAAATCAGAAATATTACGGGGCCTACTTTGCATGCTTGTGCTAGTCACCACAGAGATCACAAAAATACATGGCATACACCCTTGGAAAGATGGCATGGCATACTTCAAAACACATGTAGAGCTCATTCCCAAAAGATGCACAGAATAAATGATACAAAAATGACAAATCTCCAAGTTCTGATAAGAACCAGAGAATAACAGCAACTAGCCCTCTTCCAACAGAGATTTGGGCATCAAGATTACCTCTAATGAACATGGTGCAATTGAACATAATGAAGATCATCACGAGGCGAACGATTTGACATATTACACGCGCGAATCGGAGCTACATGCAAGGAGTTATGGCATCACGAACAAGTGCACATGCTGAAGATATTCAGTGACTTAGAAAATATATGGGCACGAGAAAGTCAACGGGGCTACCGAGATCTGGATCGGGATCGTGGTGCTCGGGCCGGCCGGAGCTCCGGTGGCGCTGCTCGCCGGTGGAGAGGAAGGAGAGGAGGCGAGGTGGCGGCACCGACGGAGGAAGGAGGGCGCCGGAGGGCGGCGGT
>NC_057796.1:208585909-208598946 GCF_018294505.1 Triticum aestivum
GGCTGCGGGCTCCACGGGCGGCGGCGGTACAGGCGGCGGCGGAGTGACGTGGCGGCACAGGATTGGCCGCGGGGGTGGCGGCGATTTCGTCCGGCCGGAGCGTACGTGTCCGGCGCGGCGCGGAGGGATTTTAGGGTTTCCGGAGACTGCGAATGTATTTCGGGATGCCCACATATTTATAGGTAGAGGGAGCTAGGAGACTCCAAATGAGGTGCGGTTTTCGCCCACACGATCGTGATCGAACGACCTAGAGCATGGAAGAGAGTTTGGTGGGTTTTGGGCTGGTTTTTGAGGGGGGTTTTGCTGGACACTCAAATGGACATTGCGGATGCCCGGTTAACCGTTGGAGTACCAAACGACCTCCAAATGGAACGAAACTTGACCGGTGGTCGCCGGGTGGTATATTAAGGCCACTTGACAAGCCTCGGTCCATTCCGAGAAAGTTTGACACCCGCACACAAAAGAAAACAAGAGGGGTGCACCGGAGGAGATAGGAGCGCCGGATTGCAAAACGGACAACGGGGAAAATGCTCGGATGCATGAGACGAACACGTATGCGAATGCAATGCACATGATGACATGATATGAAAAGCATGACATGAAAAAATACAAAACGAAAGGCAAAACCCAACCACGGAGGGAATAACATAACACATAGCCGGAAATGGCAAGATTCGGAGTTACAAATATGGAAAGTTACATCCGGGGTGTTACAACCACCCCTAGGCCAGTGCAAGGGGAGGGGAAACCCCTCCCCAAGTCGGCCACCGCTCCCCTCTCCCCTACACCTATATATACTAGAGGTTTTGGCCCTTTTGAGACATAAGTTTTGGAGCCTCCTCTGGGTCTCTAGTTCTAGTTCTAGATTATCCAATTAGAGCTAGATCTAGATCCTCTAATCCTATGTGGTTCTAATTCCCTCCCTCTAATTCTCCGATGACAATTAGCTCTAGAGGCGAAGTGTTTCCATATCATGAAGACCATACGCTTGCAATATGTGGAGAGGTCGTGCTTTCAGTCCTCCATTCGAGGGACTATTCATGGACAGCTCGAGGGATCATTCATCTATGGTTCGAGAGACTCCAAGTACAATCTACACTGACTCGTCTTCTTCCGCTGCAACACGGAGTTGGTAACGATGTGATGTTTGTGGTCTCAAACTCTGCTCGAATGCTTTAGTCTATCTATGTTGTTGTTACTTAGTCGAATCTAAGAACTGGTTCTATGTTAAGTATCTGAATATGTCTATGTTTGTTTCTGAATATTTTGTGAATATGTTAAGTATCTGAATATGTCTATGCCTATCTCTGGATATATGTCTCTGAATTAGTAAGCTACATATCTGAAACTTGCAATGTTTATTTTCTGAATAAGTAAGGTAATTAGTTGTCAAAAATATGTCAGAAAAATCCAAAAAAAGTTCAGTCAAAATTTCTTTATATTCTCCACTCCAACTATCTTTAATTTCTCCACTCAATCATCACAAGTTGGACCACTTAATTCTCCCCAACTACCACCATTTCCCCTTAGTCAAATATCTTGAACTTATCCACTAAACCTTCCAACCTGTGTTCAACTTCTCCACTCCCTCAGTCCACCTCACTGTAACTGTTGCACCACTTCACTCTCTCTTTAACTGCACCACCTCACTACCCCCTCTGTCTACCACCCACAATCTACTCCAATCTTCACATAACACATCTCCACTCCACTGCGCTCACTCATTCATGGCTGGTTCTTCCTCTCAACTTAACCCATTGCTCAACCCATTCCCCACTAGCCATGCATGGCTGGGTTGACATGCTTCTTGGTTCAACGCGGCGCCTAGAGCTCTTCCTTGACTACATGAATGTTGCCAACAGATACACCAGTGTGGATGGATTCTTTGATGCCATAGGTGTTGTCAGGGAGAAGGCGATGCCAACAGAGTGGCAGCGCATGGACAAGTGCTATGGAACCCCAGGTAAGTGCATCCTACCCATCGACATCCTGCTATGGGCAATGAAGGAGGTGGACTCCACCGACAATGGGCAACGGCAGCGGTGGGCAGCCCACCGCTTTGTCGCTCCGGCCTAGGCTGTAGGTGCAGTGCACGCTGACGAGGAGGATGAGGTGCAGATCGTGGCCCCTCCAGTGCAGCAGGCTAGGCGTCCTCCCATCATCGTCATTGATACCTCTCCAACTTATCTATAATTTATGAAGTATTCATGCCATGCTAGCAATAATTTTATATGGTTTTGGTATGATTTGAATGGAACTAACCCGGACTGACACTGTTTTCAGTAGAACTACCGTGGTGTTGTTTTTTGTGCAAATATAGAAGTTCTTGGAATGGGCTGAAACTTGACGATTTTTTGGAACAAAAGAGACACTAGAAGCTTCGTGGGAGGACCAGAAGAGCCACAAGGGCCCTACAAGCCACCAGGGCGCGCCCAGGGAGGTCAGCTCGCCCTGGTGCCTCGTGGGTCCATCTTCGCTCCTCTTCGCATGATTCCAACGCCAAAGAATCCTATAAATAGAGAAACCCTCAGAAATAACCCTAGAACTTCGGCTCCGCTGTCGCAAGCCTTTGTACAAAAGAGATCCCGTCTGGAGCCGTGTTCCGGCACCCTGCCGGCGGGGAAAATCATCACCGTAGGCCATCTTCATCATCCCGACGGCCTCCATGACGAGGAGGGAGTAGTTCACCCTCGGGGCTGAGGGTATGTACCAGTAGCTATGTGTTTGATCTCTCTCTCTCTCTCTCGATTTGGTACGATCTTGATGTACCACGAGCTTTGTTAATATAGTTGGATCATATGGTGTTTCTCCCTCTCTATCTTGTTGTGATGAATTGAGTTTTTACCTTTGAGGTTTCACTATTATCAGATTGAATATTTTGGATTTGAGAACACTTGATGTATGTCTTGTATGTGGATACCCGTGGTGACAATGGGGTGTTCTATTGATTCACTTGATATATGTTTTGGCAATCAACTTACGGATTCCCGTGGTGACATTGGGGTAATCTAGGCATAGAGGTTGATGCACGTTTTCGTCCTACTTTCTCCGGTAGAAATCTTGGGGCACTCTTTGAATTTCTTTGTGTTGGATTGAATATCATGAATCTGAAATTGTTTGATGCATATTGTATAATCAAGTCATGAATACTTCTTGTCGGGGATATACCCCATGGTGTAACCCGCCGGATGTATGACTCACCCGGACCTGGTGGTTTACGGGCAACCCGCCTGGACATTGCAACTCATTGGTGACCCGGCGGGCGGGTCAGACGGACGACAAGGCCCAAGGCCCAGTAGGCCGGTTCATGTGATGGTGGGCCGGCTTAAGAGGAAAGGCGTGAGGAATATTTCCCTTACAAGGAATCAAGACCCGGACTTGTATCCGGCTTGTATTATAAGATAGACTAGTCCTAATCCTACTGGGACTCCACATGTAACCCGCCCCTCCAACTTATATAAGGAGGGGCAGGGCACCCAAGAGGGGAGACTGAATAATCTCGAGGGCTAGACACAACTAGAGGAGAGCCGGTTTATGCGGCGACTCCCTCATGAGCATAATGAGACCTGGCCACAAACAGCATGTAGGGCTATTACCGGATGATGTTTCCCGGGGCCCGAAGCTGTCTAAACCCTTGTCTTGTGTGTTAACCCGCCTCGTGTCACTCGATTCCTATCAACCCCGTTCAGGCTACTACCTAGTTGCGTTGGCCTCATGACAAATCCTCACACTAGGACATCTGCCATGACAAATCCACGACAGTTGGCGCCCACCGTGGGGCCTGCGCACGGTGGTGTTGATTTCTGGGAGGGATCTCTCCTAGGGATCGAGGAGCTCGCAATTTTCCGGCACAGAGCAACAGTCTTGGGCAGAGCTGCAGTCGGGTTAATTAAAATTCGTTGGTCAAATTTGATTCTGGCAGTGCAATATTTGAGTTCAGATGAATCAACCGACTGTTCGTCTGAGCGAGCAGTGGAATCACAAGTCGCCGAGGACGGTGTTTTTTGTAGCTGTTTATTTTGTTGGCACATCAAGTTTCGATCTGTAACTGTTATCAAGTCGCCATGGATTCAAAACCGCGTGTATCTACTGAAGGAAAAAAGAAGTCATCGGCTCGATCCGATCTACAGCAAAACCGAATTGATTAAGGAACCGAGGGACCCCGTCCTAGTCATCGTGTGTTGTTTGCAAATTGGGATTGAGGGAATCAATGGAAAAAGAAAAGAATAAAAAGGGAAAAGGAAGGCAACGACTGGGAGAAAGACACGGACAAGAGTAAATCAAGCCGTCCACAACATGGAAAGCAGAGGTGGACTCGGCATCCGCCAGAGCTTCAAGTCGCCACGACTCCAATCTGCCGCCGCGGCCTCGGGCTCCGCCGGTGTGTTACAACCGCGCCTCTAAGCCTCCTGTCTTCGAGCTGCCCCTACCGGCGGTCCACCCCATCGCTCCTCCTCAAGCCGCTGGTCGCCGCCGTCACGTTTGCGGCCACAAGTCGCCCTCCTTCACAGTTTCCGCTTCGCTGAGCCACCTCACTGACCTCGAGCCGCCTCATCGCTCCTACCGCTCAAGGAGTCGCCGCTGTGTCAAACCGTCGGTCGCCGAGCAGCTGAGCCGCCCTGGCGCGAGCAGCCCGAGTTGCCCGCTGAGCCGCCACGACATCTACCTCTGAGCCGCCTTCTTCGAGTCGCCGGCGCCTGGACATCCTCCTCCGGCTGCGTTTGCCTCCAAGTCATTGAGTCGCTGCCTCTACTTCCGTCCGAGCCGCTGCTCCAATCACGGCCGAGACCTCAAGCTGATGGCCGCCTTCACGAGCCGCATCAATGTTCTGAGTAGCCTCCGCAGAGCCGCCGTGGATCACCCCGCAGCCGTCGCGCACTCCAAGGCACCTGCCTCAACTCGCCGCCTCGCCAACGTATCTTCATTGTACAGCAACAAGTCGCCGTCAGTAAGTAAATCGCATTGACATCACCGTGGTACTAAGTGGGTTGCCGCCCCTGCTTTCCGCTCGGCCCCCCGCCACAACTGGCGTCATGGGTCAACAAGGGGCAGACTGGGGGCCAGTAAATGTGCCGACATTGCAGAGCCGCATCCGAGATCTCCTCAAGAGAGATGTCAGTCTTGTCAAGGTAATGCAAGTCATGCTAGTTCGTCGAGTCCTGCCTTGCAAACGTCGACCTCTCCGTATGTGGGAGTTCAACCCGGAAGGACCGCGAACTATTCAGCACTTCTTCGGCATGACGCACGAAGAGATGTACGGATTGTTCTTCGGATCACAAATAAAGTGTCCGGACACCACCGAGGATGCGGGTCTGAGCTGCAATCGTCCAGATACCCAAGTAAGTAATTCCGCGGCCGAACACGTTATCCTTTAATTTACCACAACATCATTCTGAAAAGTCGCCTTCTGACTAGGGCCGGATAAAAAAGGCGAAGATGATCAGGTGTTCGGCCCCCCTTCCCGAAGGCCCACCGGATCCTGTACTAGCCAGGATGCTTGAGCTTGCGCCTTATCAAGCGCCATCAGGGAAAGATAAAGGGAGGAACAAAGCAGCCGAAAGCGGGCCGTACTCATTATTCATCCAGACCAGGGGAATTAGTGCCTCCGCGAAGGAGGATAACCGGGGAGAAGAATCTAAAATTCCCCCTCCCCAAGGAAGGAAAAGGGCCGCCTCTGAAGAATTGGAAACAACGGTTTTCAAACGAGAGAAGAAACCTTTGTCATAGGACCCTACCCCGGAGGGCATCCTTACCACACAGTACCCGCAAGGGGACCAGCCCTCCACCGAGTTGTAAGTAAACAAAAGTGCTTTATAGTAAATATACCCTGCTTCGTTTCTGAGAACAATAACCGAGACGTATGTCTTGTAGTTCGGATCGTAGCCCTTCTCGACAGAGTTTGTCTTTGGGGGATCTTCTTCCGGAGATGATGGAGAGTGAAACACCTCCCCGTGCCTCCCCGCCTCGTGAAGCGGACGACCCTGAGGTGTCGTCACGGAGGATTTCTCCTGATCCGCCCAGGCCAAAGGGTAACCCTTCAGCCACCCGAAGTCCGGAGTATTCGGCTCCTAAGGAGAGCAACAGAAAGAGTCCGGGGCTGTCCGGTGCGCGACCAGACGCACTGATGAATCTTCTGGAGCAAGCGGCTATCTCAGAAGTGCATCGTACGCTAATGCACTACAAAAAATACACTTCCGTGATGATACGTGTTTGTCACAGTAGGTCGTGTTTTTTGTCATGCATGTACATCCATGACAAATTTATGACAATCAAGATAGTCATACCTGTGCTGTCGTAGAAGTGTTCCATGACATTACCAAAATTATCATCACGGAAGTGTCCACTTCCATGACGATAAATCGCGCGTCACAGAAGTGCTTTCGTCAAGGGTGACCGACACGTGGCATCCACCGTAATGGAACGTTGTTAAGCTATCGGGTCGGGTTTTGGATCCGATAACCCGTTAACAGCCCCGACCAATGGGGATTTTCCATGTGTAAAATCATCATTGGCTGGAGGAAACACGTGTCGGCTCATCGCTGGGACAGATGTCATCCACTCATTGGACAGAAGGCGCCTATGATACGTCGACACGTGGCACGGCCCAACAGAGGCCCATTCCTGTGAAAAGGCCGGCCCGTTTGACTTGGTCAAAAGGTGGCGGGCCGGCCCATGGAAAACCTCTTAACGGCCTGTTCGCATATAGCCCATTTATAGCCCGCTAACCCAAGGCCCATTACGCCCTATTCGAATTAGGCCCAGTAGCGTCATCTGGGCCATCCAATATGATTCCAGCCTGTTTTCACTTCTGGCCCATGTATGGCCCATGACGTCTTTCGGCCCATATGAGGCCCTATGTAACTCTTGGCCTATTAACGGCCCGTGGTGAAACTGGCCCGTAATGAACAGTGTATCACTTTACACCCATTAACGGCCGGTGGTGAAACTGGCCCGTAAAGAACAGTGTATCACTTTATACCCATTAACGGCCCATTTTCCGTTGGGCCGTTTCCAGCCCATGTTATCTTTCGGCCTTCTCAGAGCCCATTTATTCTTGGGCTATTTTCCAGCATTGGTTTCTTACGGCCCGTTACTGTCATTTTCTGCTTGTGGGCCAAATTTAGCCCGTGGTTACAGTCGGCCCGTTTGTGGTCCGTTAATACGTTGGGCCATTTTTATAGCGTCATCAAATACGGCCTATTAACGATGGCCCGTTATGGTCGGCCCATGAACGGATGATTCCAACTCTAGCCCGTTTACGGCCAGAATGCGGTCTGTTTGGCCCATGTTTGGCCAATCGATCATATGGCCCGTATAAGGCCCATTGATGATACGGCCCGTAGAAGGCCCATTTTTCTACGGCCCGTAGAAGGCCCACTATTTCTACGGCCCGTAGAAGGCCCACTGTTTCTACGGCCCGTAGAAGGCCCACTGTTTCTACGGCCCGTAGGAGGCCCAGTGTCACTACAGTAAATATTAGCCCATGGTTATTGTGGCCTAGTTTTAAAAAATAGGTTACTGCAGCCACTAGCAAACCGCAGTAAAAGAACTGCACTGACTACAAGCAAACAAATAAACAAGACAACAAGGAAATAAATAAGCAAGCAACTTACACTAGGCTATCACGGCTATTACACATATTACATCCACTGGGCATCAAAGTTCGCCACCAGTGAAAATATAGGGAACACAGCAGCATATAAACGCCGCAGCAAAACAAGTCCAGAACTGAAACCACTTCAGAAGAGCTCAAGAAACAATATCCTGGGTACCCATAATGCTGGCAAGATGCTTAGCAAGATTATTAACTTTCTCTTGTTTGGCGCTTAAGTCCTCCAGCGCTTGCTGTTGCACCAGAAAGTATGCATCTGAATTCTGCAGGGACTTCCTCAGTCCTTCGGCTTCCTGTTGCATAACATCTGATCGATGTCTTTCAACTTGAAGTTGAGACTCAAGAAGCCGAACTGATTCAGGCAACGAGTTCGAAGAGCTGGTGCCAGTAGTGGTAGCCAGTAACTCGAACACTACATCAAGACAGGACTTTGGGGTTGTCTCAGTGTCTTCAATATAGTTTTTGTCAGCTTTCTTGGAGACCAACAGGGATGTCTCACTATCTTGAACCTTATCTGCATTACTTCCTTTACCATTGCATAACAGGGTACTCTTCTCCAATATTTTATCCGCATTCTAAAAGAGAAACAAACAAACACATCTCAGGTTTACAATGTAGTATATGAAACTCATTTTGGTAAACCAGTTCAGTAGTAAGGTGGACAGGATAACAGCATGAAACAAACATATATCTATGTAGTATGGTCACTGTATGGTCTATATCATTCTAGTTTATGTTTCCAAATCAAGATAGATACAGTTCGAATCATATCTATTTAAGACAAAGCAGCATAGACAGAATATAAGTGTGGGAAACTAGACAGCAATAACAACACTTGTAATGTGCATGGCATGAGAACATAACTGTTTATTCAATTGAAACTGAAATCAACATAGAGCAAGTTACAACAGCAAACAGCCAAACACGTTGAAGAAACAGGTTTAAAACATACCTGTTGCGCCATTGGAGTTTCAATTGCATCCTTCAAATTTGAAATTAGTTGGTATCAGTAAATACAGTGATGCAAGAGCAAAGTAGTATGAACCATAGCTACGGAACCTGAACTGAGAACAATTCTTCTTCTGCTTTAAGCGTTGACTTCGGGTTCGGAGTGGCGGTCCTCATGATTTGGGCACTGCAGTTGCCTTACTAACTGCCCGTGTTTGGGTGCTCTGTGGTGGAGACGGTGCTGTGTCAACGGGAACTGGGTGTCTATCTGCTGGGGTTGGGGTTAGAAGGGGTGTAGCTGGTTCTCTGTCCAACTGGGTAGGGGTACAATCTGCATGAGTGTGGGTTATGTGTGGTGGGGCTGGTTCTTGGGCAAGTACAACCGTGGTTCTATCTGCATCGACAGGTAGCACGATCTTTTCTGAAGACCGTGTTTTTACTCCCACAGATACTGCCATCACTCCCTCCAATTGAAATGGCTGATAAACAAGAAAAGTAATTGAATGTACAGACATTGTAAGATAGACATGTGCAATGGATAGTAGGGAAGAAAACAGGGCATGAAATAATTCACATTTATGTTTTCTAAGCAAACAGAATAGCAGGACATAATTTCACATATATGATGGCTAATTAAACAGGATAGCATGACACAATTTCACATGTATGATGGCTAACTAAACAGGATAGAATGACATACTTCAAAATATGATGACTATGTAAACAGGATGACATGATATAACTATACGATGTGTCTATTAAAGTGGTTGGCATGCCATAAATCACAAACATGCCGTCGATGGAAACATGATGGCATGATATAATTCACGGATAGAATGACATAATTTAAAATATGATGACTATGTAAACATGATGAGATGATATAACTATATTATGTCTTTAGAAAATGGGTTGGCATGCCATAATTCAGATACATGCTGTCTATGTAAACATCATGGCATGACATAATTCAAATATATGATTTATATACTAAGGAAGTGAGCAGAGGGCAATCACATATATGATGTGTCAACTAAGGAGATGGCATTCAATATTGTGTATATGATGTAAAAACTAAGCATTGCAATACAACATATGAATTATATGAGTAATATAACCCTGCCAAGTTTGAGCATACACCTCAGGGGGATAATAGGACTAGTCATCTGCCTCTGAATCCTCCTCTGAAGAGCTATCTGTAACCAGCAAGATATCTGCTTCAGCAGGTAGCATTGTCTGCTCTGAAGACCTTGTTTTCACTCCAGGTTTCTCCATCACTAATTCAAATGGCTGATGCACAGGAAGAGCAGTTGAATATACAAACATTGTCGACAAAAGCAATGAGAAATACAAAAAAAGGATGGCATGATATAATTCACATATATGACGCTTGCCTAAACAGCATGGCATTGCATAATTCACATACATAATGCCTTGCAACAAGATAACATTGCATAATTCACATATATAATGTCTTGCAACAAGATGGCATTGCATAATTCACATATATGGTAATTAGACACTAAACAGGTGGCATTCACACAAAGCATGTCCAAACTAAGCAAATGAAATAGCAATGCAAGATACCATACGCACGATATGAGCAACATAACCCTGCCAAGTTAGGGCATGCACCTCGGGGGGGAAATATGACTGGTCATCTGTCTCTGAATCCTCCTCTGAGGATCTATCGGTAACCAGCAAGACATGCGCTTCGTCAGATAGCATTGTCTGCTTTGAAGACCTTGTTTCCACTCCAGATTTTTCCATGACCGTGCCGAATGGCTGATGCACAGGAAGAGTAATTGAATGTACTAAAATTGTTGACAAATTTAACACGTAATAAAAAAATGATGGCATGATATAATTCACATATAAGATGACTGGCCAACCAGGGTGGCATTGCAAAATTCACATATATGATGCCTGGCTAGGCAAGATGGCATTGCATGATTCACATATACGATAAAGAAACTAAACAGATGGCATTGACACAAAGCATGTCTAAACTAAGCAGATGACATCTTTAATGTATACAGTAAGCAATGCAAGGCACCATATGCATGATATTACCAACATCAGCATGCCAAGTTAGAGCGAAGACCTCATGGGGTAAATAGGAGTGGTCTTCTCCTTCTGAATCCCCCTCAGAACAGTTGTCTTCCTCTTGATTACGATCCGAAATGGGTGGAGGGGGGGCTGCCTTTGTGCCCACCATGGAACGACGTCTGCATGAAATTTTATTGCCACGCAAGGCTCGTCTCTTTTGCTCTACATGATCAGTTCCATTGTGTACAATAACTGGCATGCATAGGAATAAAACATAGTGAGATTATGTAAGGAGTGCATGCACAAATCCAGAGTGATGGTAGCAAACTGTGGATAGACCCAAAACCAATGATAGCAAGCAGATAATAGCTTTAGTTAAAAAATACAGATAATGGCTCCTTTAATGTTTGTTTGCACCCAACATGAAACTCATAGTAGACACCGGAGATTAACCAGATAGTAGACAGATAGTACTGATTGCTGCCCCAATATGTACCCCACAACCATTTAAAAACTCAAGTTTCAGCATTAGTTTGGACCTGACTCGGAGTCTAATAGGTGAACACGACGATAATGTAGCATGTCATCATATTAAGCGACGCATAACGTAAGCAGACACGGAAGAGTGCGACCTCTCTTGCGGACCCGTGTAGTCCTCAAGGTCATCTGCTCAGTTGATGATGGTAATGCAGTTGCCGTGGCTGCCGGCGGCGGGGAAGAAGATCTGAGGCGGCAAAAGACAGTCTGGAGAGCGGATCCCTGCTGTGGTGAACCCTTCCGTTGTTGGAGCAGCTGAGCTGGGGTGGAACACCGCGCCGCAGGAGTAGGACAAACCACACAAGGTTTTCTTTGACACATATCTGTAACAGAAGTAATTGAGTAAGGGCTTGTTTGAATTTGAGGATTCTAACAATGTAGGGATAGGAAATAGACAGGAATAGGATAGGAATGCACATGCAAAACAAAGAATTTAAAAACACAGGATTTCTGCCAATCTGGGTGTTTGATTCACAACAATTGGAAGATCACAGGATGCAAAAAAGCATGGTGAGATTAAGTCAAACCACAAGAAAATGTACGGTTATAATGCTATTATGCTACTATCTCTTAGTCTTCTGCTTGATGAATAGGAATATGAATAGGAGGAGAAGCGGAAATTAGAATTCCTACGGTTTTTCTTTCAAGGAGACACTAAAGGAACAAATCCTACAGTTTTCCTTTGCTCCATTCGTTTGCACCAAATTCATGAAAAGTAGTACCATAGGAAACTTTCCAATTCCGATGTTTTTCATTCACTTTTCCTTTCAAGCACTGGCGATTCTAGTAGGCAGGCTTGAGCAAGGAAAATCCTACACTAAAAAAATGTTTTTGTGCTACTTCTATTACTTTGGACCCAGGCCACTGCCATACTAGCTCAACTCCCAGGCCCATCGACAAATGCACAACTCAAACACGCAGAGATAAATAATGATGCCATTCAAGAGAGTCCATCACGGATAGCTAAGTTGCCTGGTACCTCACTGCTTGTCATATAGTAGGATAAAATAATCGTATTTCCCGTTACTACGAGTGCTCAGTGGACAATATATATAACATGTAGAGTAAAAAAGAGATGCAACAAGTGCACAACCTCTTTGGAGAAGCCATGTCGATCTCAGCGTGATTGGGTTGGCCGGTGAGGATGCTTTGGCTGACTTGGCTGTCGGAGCAGGGGAAGAAGATCTTAGGCGTCTGGAGATGGAGCCCGAGGTACTGCTCCGCTATGATGGAGGGTTTCGTCGTTGGAGCAGCTCCGGTGAGTTGTACGACGCCGAGGCTGAAGTAGGACAAGAGAGACAATGAACAATGTTAACCTGAGTGGAATTCTAATAGCATCTCCAATACATGACGTAAAATACATAACCACAAAGTGCTAGATGTAAAATACATCAGCCGCTCATCTCTGAACTTAAATGCGAAACTGAATTTAACTGTCAAAACTGAACTTAACTGTCGAAACTGAACTTAACTGTCGAAACTAAATTTTGCTGTCGAAATCGAATTTTGCTGTCGAAACTGAACGCACTAGCAAGGTGAGGCTACACGTCGGTTGACTGACTTTTTCATCTTTGGTCAGTCGATTTTGCAGCCGTTGGATATGAAATCAAGGGCCTGCGGTTCGTCTTCAACCTCCACCCCCCTGAGCCGCCAGCCACCACTGGCCAAACAATAGCCCCCCGCCGCCCGCGGCCAGCGGTGCGCCACCCCGCCCGCCCCGAAAACACTCCCCACCGCCGGTCCGTCGCCGCCCCGGCCATCCCTCTAGACCCCCCCGTGCCGAGCTTTTTCTCCGGCGATCCCCACGCCACCGCCCCGTCAACGCCCCGCCACCGCCGGCGACCACCGCCCCCATCCTAAACCCTAAGATAGATAGTGGGGTACCTCTCCG
>NC_057796.1:208599108-208614618 GCF_018294505.1 Triticum aestivum
CTGACCTAAAACTCAATTCAGTCGACTGAAGTGTAGCTAAATCGGAGCAGCATCGCAAGCAAAAGCAAGAGCAAGAAAAGCTGCGCGAGCAAGAGCTATAGCAAGAGCAGACCAGGCAGGGGACCGAGAGCAAGAGTAGAGCAGCAGCGCGAGCGAGAGCTAAAGCAGCAGCAGCTCCTACTGATGTGGACGTCACCGCCGAGGGAGCAACGCCGTGGAGGAAGTGGCCGGCGACGCCGCCGTGGATGGAGCCGCGCCGTGTCGGCTCGGGACCGAGCGCCAGCAGCACCGTGAGATCGAATCAAGAAGAAAATGCGGCGATTAGTGTACAACCTCTTTGGTGGCGCCGATTAGGCCGCAGCTTCATCCGAGGAAACGGTGATGATGATGCTCTTCCGGTGGTGCAGGTGAAGACGACGGTGTGGGAATGGAGGTGGCGCAAAAGACGAGGGGAACATCGCGGCAGCTCCTTGGAGGTGGAGGACGGGGTGGCTGAACCGGCGGGACGATGAGATCGACGACGGATCCTCATCCGGTACGGTGGATGAGGGATGTCGAGGTGTTACTGTGGACGACGTTGTCGGGGAAGAGGCTCCGGCTGGGTGGCGGACGGAGCAGGGTGTGGGGTTTCATCGCGGGTTTTCGCGGCCTCGGTGTACAAATGGGTGGGCGGATGGGATGGCAGTGGGCAACCATGGCTTAGAGACGCGCTTGTCCGAAATGTGGGGTAAGTTACGAAAGTACCCCCACTGATTTGAGGTGGTTCATTTGGTTCAGGGGTACCACGGGCATTTCGTGTGTCGGGATTTCACAGGAGGTGGGAGATTTCGCGCGCGTTGTAATTTCGAAATAGCAAGGCGCGGGTTGAGATGGAGGGAGTGGTCGGAGCACAACGAGACAAAGATATATCTTAAATATTTCGGGCTAACAAGGCGCGGGTTGAAGAGGCGGGAGTTTTGCAGCACGATAGACATAGACGCTAGCTTGAATTTTCGGCATAACAAGGCGCGGCTTGAAATTTTGGAAGAACAAGCTTAACGTGTACCAAAAAAGACAATTTGCACCTCAACACGCACAACACACACACAAACACCATTTAGACTAGAGTAAGGTACACGTGCATTGCACGCATGAGATTTGGCAACCAATTATGAATAAATACCACATTATAGCATGCAAGCTTTGAGTCATATATGCATGATGTAGATGTTCGTTTAATTCTTATAGTTCATTTCATTCAAAATCATCTAGTTTTTATAAGAAAGCTAATCTATTTTAAGATTCATGGAATTGTGCATCGTAAGACATAAAGTAAAAACAAATAATGGCAAATCATGTAGAAAAACATTTGGGCAATTCTGATACGGAAGATTCTAGAACAAATAAGAAGTGCTTGTGTTTTGATGTTTGTGCATTATGCTTAAGTTCAACCATGGAGTCTTCTAGATTATACATGTGGCGAAATCTGGTGGAATCTAGATGATATCCAACGGCCAGTAGTGCTCAAATTTGCCATCTTTGGACCATCGGATTCGCCTCATGCAACGACCATCTTTCAAAGTTAAAGTTACCCGCACACAATATAAAAAAATATAAAATATAATATATATATATAGGGGTATAGATATAGATATGTGATGCGAAAGCCGCCCATCATCTCCAATTAGAATAGTGTGTCCATGCACGGATGCGACGTGGCCAAATGATGTCTGCCAGCGGTATCTCAAATTCAAATCAGTCTGACCTTGTTCAATGTGTATACATTACAACATGCTCGTTTCCAAACCACACCGCGCAGATCTCCATTATATTCATGCATGCATGGGTTTCAAACATCAGGATCTCTTATTCAAATATTTGAATTCAACTTTACATTGATTATGACCTCACCTATTCTTTTACACCCACACAGTAGTCTTCTCTTTATAATTGTACCACTAACTTTCTCTCGTGCATGCATGCACACACACTACCAGTCGGCATTATCCATCGCACGCATACAATCTTTTTCTTCAGGTCGATCTCCCATGAAGGCACACACCCACACACATCCCCCTGTCCAGCATATCGGGCATTCTTTATCTCTCACGCGTGCATGCGCAACGATCGATGTTCCTCTATGTATGTGTGTATATAGCTAGGTCTTTCATAGTTTTCCACACAAACCGATAAATCGATATATCCAGTGAGGTCTCACCCTCTTTCCCACGTCCACATCGATCAATCTATACCTCTCTATATATGATTAACATATATAGCTAATACACCCACAATAATTATATATCCAACGTCCCCCTCTCATCATCCATGCCTTCCGCTTCATCTCTCAGACGCGTGCACAATGGCGAAGACAGGGGCAGTAAGGGCCCTGCCCCCCTCCCCCCCCCTAACATCACTATATATCGAGGCTAATATGAATGTGATCATTAGACAATTGCTGCTAAAAATGGTTTAAGTTCATGAATTGACCCTCCTCGTAAAGGATTAGCAATGCTTGGCCCACTAGCTCATTTATTTTTCATGGCTCCGCCACTGCGCGCAACAGCGCACGTGTTCGCCCCCTCTCTCTAAATATCGATCTCGCACTTGTGCATTCCTTCATAGTCTCCCTCCACTCGGCCCCTCGCACCATCTTCTAGCCCCCCACCAGATTTTGCCACATGTACAATCTAGCAGACTCCATGGTTGAACTTAAGCATAATGCACAAACCTCAAAACAACAGTGGTTCTCTTTTGTTCTAGAATCTTCCGTATCATAACTGCCCAAACTTTTTTTCTAGTTGAATTGCCATTATTTGTTTTTACTTTATGCTTTACAACGCACAATTCCATGAATCATAAAATAGATTAAGGGCTTCTTTGATTCAAAGGATTCTCAAAGGAATTTTGGAGGATTCTAATCATTAGGAATTTTTCCTATCTTGGTTGTTTGATTCGTAGGATTGTAAACCATAGGAATTTTTCCATATGATTCATTTGCACTAGATTTCATAGGAAACATCCCATCCACTCAAACCTCTTTGAAAGAATTCCGCGTTTTTTCTATGCACAATCAAACACTCGTACAATCCTGTAGGATTCAAGACGACATTCCACTATAATCCCATGTTTTTCCTATTCCCGCGTTCTTAGCTTTTTTATAAAAACTAATTGATTTTCAATGAGATGAACTATAAGAATTAAACGAAGGGCTACATCAGGCATATATGACTCAGAGCTTACATGCTATAGTGTGGTATTTATTCATAATTTGGTTGCAAAATCTGATGCGTGCAATGCACGTGTACCTTACTAGTACTTCGAGTATGTGCAAAACACGTAAATTAGAATACCAATGGCACGCTACACAGTGTCTCTCTTACAGTTCATGAAGCCACGTGGCACATGTGGAGGCGTTGTCGCGACCACCTTGCGTGGATTGATCACAGTGACATGCTGCTGGTTCCAGAAGAATGTACTCGTCCTCCCTGAGCCATACTGGCGGTACATGCACGAAGCGAAGATGCGCACGCACGCCATGCACGCACTCATTCCCTCGCACGCACACGCGGGTACACGGGCGGACGCAATGTACCAAGATCCACCCCATGTGATAATTTGACGCGTGTAAAGTCGTTCACTTCATTGATGGTCAATTAATACAGCGCATGCAAATTGAGTGGACGAGAGGGCGGAAGAAAGACATTATTACTCCACTGCGCGCATGCAAGTAGTTATATCGTGGGTTGCTAGTAGTACTTCCATTGGTCTCGTTCGTATTTTGTGCCAATTTTTGACAGTAACATAATATTTATGCATTTGAGCAGTGTAGTACTTGAAATTTATGTTCCGCTAAACTCATCGGGAGCCGTTTCGGGCCTCGAAACCAAAACCATCAATTAATCTTTACCTTGTTCCCGTCACATTCGAAAGCCTGCTCACACCTACTAGTACGTACCAAACCTGAACGTGTTCCCACTATGCAGGTATTAGTACTAGTGCTAGTACTTAGGTTATAAAAAGGGGAACTACCTAACCGAAAATTACTCTACCTTTCCTCCTCATAAGTGCTTCTTCTTCGTCCGTCGTTGCCATGGCCGGTGAGCAGAGCTCTAGGTCGAGAACTACTCATAACAAGGGAGCAGCAACCAAGGCTGCGAAAAAAAGAGGGCTCGCCGCCACGCAGAGACCTCGAAAGATCTCTCACGGGCAGGCGATGGCTCCCAGGAGCGCCCTAGCCGCGGAGGCGAACATGCCGAGCCGGCGGAGCTGGAGTCGTTATCCCTCGATGGCATGCCCGATCAGCTCAATAAGCAGAAGGAGTTCATCCAAGGCTTGATGGAGTTGCTGAAGGAGAGCCTCGACGACATGACCGCTGAGCTCAGTCAGCAGGGGGAGTTGACCGCCGGCTTAGTGATGCTGCTGAAGAAGAGCATTGCCTCGGAGAAGAAGGCGGCCGGCAAAATCCTGCGACTTCAGGAGGACAAGGCGAAGCTCTACCACGAGATCGACCTGTTGAAGGAAAAGAACGCCGGCTGGAAGAAGCTGCATGAGAATAGTAGTTCCTCGATGAAGATGCTGCAGGCCCTCGTCATGGAACAGAAGGAGGAGTTGGCAAAGCTCCGCATCAAGCACCCAGCTGCTGTCAAGGTATGTAATGCGGCCGTGGAACAGATGATGAAGGCTCGCATCGAGAAATCCCGCGTCATGGACAGAATGAAGAAGATGGCGGAGGAGACGCGCAAGGAGATGGAGGTCGTGGAGGCGATGAAGAAGCAGTTACGACTCCGCAGCGAATTAGATTATTTGGGGTGATAATCTTCCTTCTTCTTTTGCTCCTGTGTTTCATCTTTTGCTTCGGGTGTTTCGCCGCACGTGTCACGTTCTCTGCGAGGCATGAATAGAACAATGTTTTTTTGAGGGAATGAATAGAACAATGCTAACAATGAGATGACTAGCAAATTAGATCATTTTCTATCGCCATATGGCACTGGGCTGCCGTGTTTCGTGCTCCTCCGTCGCAGTACTACTCCAGTGGAAAACTTGAGTATACCGCACGGTTCTTTGCTCCTCCTCGATCAGGTCGTCGGCGCATTTATACGAGCAGTCAAATCACAAGGCCCCGCCTTCCAGCAGTAATGAGCCGTCAAATCACAAAGGCCCTCGCCTCTCGTGAAACCGACCAAGCTAGACTGCCCCGCCCTCTAGCCTTTTAAAAAATGTATACTTTTGTACAACAGTAGTATCGATGGATTGCGCCATGGAGCAAAACTTGAAATTAAAAAAAAGGTGGTACATATAGAGAGCGCTCGTCGCCAAATTATGCATATAGTACTATTAAAAAGGCTAGTCACAATAATGGTGTCCAGCACAACCCACCCCTCAAATAAAACTAAAAGGGTGCTTGGATACGTTTTAGTCCCATGACTAAAAGTAGTGGGACTAAAACATGCTAGCCTCACCCATGCTTGGATCCAAATACTAAAAAGGCTAAAATCAAGTTAATGAGCATTTATTATCCTCCAAACCCTCCAATCCAGAACTCGCCTGTGTTAAAGGAGAGGAGTTAAATGAGTAGAGAGAGGACTAATCCACATTTTAGTAGGGGTACCCCTGACTAAAAAAATTTAGTCTCAAGACTAGTTTTAGCCCCTCTTTAGTCAGGGGTGCTTGGAACTTTAGCCTCTTAAAGAGACTATTTTTAGTCATACTAAAATAAGTCCCTTGGATCCAAGCACCCTCTAAGCATCCTGGAATTCTTTGACAAAACTAAGCACCCTAAAATTCTTCGACAACTAAACTGCTGGCTATATGATGTTGGCCATATATATTGTACGTATATAATGTGAAGAAACGAGTGGTAGTACTATACCAACTAAAAGATGAAATGTAAGAAATACTAGTATGTACGTACTAAAGAGTTAAAGTAACAAGAAGAAACATAACATAGTTCTGCTGGGGGCTCAGCACAACACACCCCTCAAATTAAATTAAGCACACCTGAAATTAAACTTTGCAACTATTCCGGTAGACACTGCATTAGAACCA
This sequence comes from Triticum aestivum, assembly GCF_018294505.1. Classification (NCBI taxonomy): domain Eukaryota; kingdom Viridiplantae; phylum Streptophyta; class Magnoliopsida; order Poales; family Poaceae; genus Triticum; species Triticum aestivum. The sequence continues at coordinate 208,605,136 of NC_057796.1, forward strand.
CCATGAGCAGCGACACTGCCACCTTACTCGGAGTCCTCGTCCACGTCCTCGACTTCGTCCTTGTCCCTCTTCCTCTTGGCCGATACTTCTTTGCTTGAACCGCACACTTGGTTGTTGCTCTTCATCCAACCCTTGTAGATATTGAAGCAAAGGTAGCCATCCATTGCAGCGTAGTGGATGTGGTCTATATCTAGTACATTCCACTGCCATGCATGACGATGAAACGTGTATGGAGGTTACTCCAGTTTACCGTACGAAGGATGAACCATGGCTCCTGCCAGGGTCAGCATTGAAGGCTGACGAGAGGACACCAGCCGATTCTTCTGGAGGTCGAAGGTGTTGCCTACAACGAGGCCTACCGACGCATGACTTCTTTGTCATTACCAAAGTCTACAGTAACGAATTTGACTAGGTTGCTCTCGAGGAAGTCCTTAAAATCCTGGCACTCAACGTCGGCATGGCATATGTGGTAGACCAAGCATAAGTCATGCACGCAAACCTGGATCACGGCGGGCTTCTTCCTCTCTTCGTCCTTTAGATCCTTCTCTCGTCCCAGGACTGTGGTGTACTCAACATCTAGCCCAGCGACCCACTCATCATCTGAGTCTTCGAACATGCGTCTGAAGCGAGAAAGGCATCCTTTCACCGTCGCGGAAGAACGGGTGTAGATGACGTCGAACTCATCGCCGGTGATGGTTCTAACCTTGTACTCACCGCCGATCGTGGAGATTTGGGACGCCATGGATTTGGGAGGAGGGTTAGGATTAGTGCAACTGCCGTAATGTGAATGGACGGGACGACTAGGAGCGAACCGCCATAGTATTGAAGGACGTGCGGGGACGAGTAGGAGCGAACTGCCAGCGTGCGAACGACAGGGTAGTGGCTTTCCATTCTCCCATGATACGGGCTTCCGAGAGCCCTTGGATCTGAGATCGAACGGTTGCATGGCGTGATTCTAGACCTATGGGTGAATATCCTATCCTGGAGGGTTACTCTGAAAATTTTCAGCAACTTAGCATGCAACTGTTTGATCTCAGATCCAAGGGCTGCCAGCAGCCCGTATCATGGTCGCGCCTACCACGACCGTCGCGTCGCTCGCGCGGTCGCGCCCTTGGAGATTTAACACGGTGCGTTAGGCTATCTGATGTTGGCATGTCATACATAGTCATCACTTAGTCACTCATACTACAACAAGGTTGGCTATAAGGTTGGCTATAAGTGTAATTTTTTTACTCCTCTCTATCTCTTTCTTCGTACTCCCTCTGTCCCATAATATAAGAACGTTTTTGACACTAGTGTAGTGCCAAAAACGTTCTTATATTATGGGACACAGGGAGTACTAGTATTTATTGCATTTGCCAAGGAGTGACCTCTTCCAATGAAATGGTGTTGCTAAGTTTGCTTCATTTAATTAGCTATAGACTCAAAATTGTCTTTTCACCTAGGTACACGCGCTTAGCACCGTTTCTTCCTTGGGTCACCAAACTAGTCTCTCTCTTCTTGATTAACTTGCCACATCAGACTTTATGCCTATGTGGCAAGCTTAAGCACCTGTAGGAGCAAGTAAAAGTAAGTACAATAGTGCGCTTTACATGGCATTTTTGCATATGTGGAGGAAAGAGAGGCAAGGAAAAAGTGGAGAAGTGGGCTCTCATGCAAGAGACAGCCTCTACTACATGGTGGAGCATTGGGAGAGGCACCTGTATGGAGGTGGTCAGGAATCGGGAGACTCGCGCCGGTCGTAGCACCGCAGTTAAAATGATAATGGCAAGTCAAATCACGGGGCCCCACTTATCCAGCAGTAACTCGCTGTCAAATCACACAGCCCTACGTTTGCAGCAGCCTACTCCCTCGTCTTCTCGCGTCTTTGTCGAACCGACTAGGCGGAACTGCCCGGCCTAGCGTGCAGGAAAAGCCCCGCCCTCGACTTTTAAATAGTATACAGTACATGGTCAAACTTTGACCCAAAATACGCAAAACAACAAAAAAATACTTCCAAGACCAGCGCCGCTCTTCCGCTCTTCTCCTCTTAAACCACCACCGCTCCTCTCCTGTTCCAATCTAAATGCAGCGCCGCTCCTCTCCTCTTCCATTTCAAAACCACCGCCCCTCCTCTCCTGTTCCAGTCCAAAACCAGCGTCGCTCCTCTCCCGTTCTAATCCAAAACCAGCGCTGCTCCTCTCCTCTTCCATTCAAAAACCATCGCCGGCGAGTGAAGGTGTTGTGGAGAAGTAGATCGATGGAGGAGTACAACCGATACGTGAGGATCGCAGACGGCGACCCTGTGAAGCTAGCTAGGATGTTGGAGATACAGTCTTGGTTTGACAACAAGGACCAACTAGCGGCGACGGCGACATCCATGGCCAAATATCTGCAACAGAGCGAAAAGGCGGTGATACTCCCGGAGGGAGTCGCGCCGGAGTACATAGAGCTGCTCCTCTGGGCCATGGAGCAAACAGATTCACCGAATCCGATCGTGAGGGAGCGGTGGTGGGAGTATCGATCCCAGATGGAGCATCCACCAGAGATTGAAGGATCGAGCATCTACAGGGTGCCGTTTGTGAGGGTGTCCTGCCAGAGCGAGCCGGTGGAGTCTTCGTCGACCGAACCCAACTGCAAGAGGAGAAAAGCAGTTGGCCCGACGACGCTTCCCCGCCATCGTCTCCCTCGCCGTTCACATCGTCTCACGGGGCGGCTGTCTGCCGCCGAGGAATAGGAGGGGGTGCCCCCCCCCCCAGCCCAATAGTCGGGCAGGTTGTGAATTGTCAGGAGGAGCTTAGGGTTGTCAGTATTTGCAGGTTGTGAATTGTGTTTTGTGTTGTGTATTTTGAGAGTACTTTCAGATATGAATGTCTTTTGAATTTCAGATTTGCAGTATTGAGCATATGAATTTCAGATTATGTCGTCCACCGCCCTGGTGCTCTCGGCGCGGCCTGGTCAACATGGTCAACGACCGACATGCATCTGAAGTGGACTGTACGTGGAGAGGCCGACAGCTGGGTCCACGGCCGCACGCAAGGAAATGCCTCCTTATTACGCACAAAATAATGATTCCTCCACCTGACATCAGGGACCCACCGAAAGGGCCTCTGTATTTCGTGAAAAAAGTTACCGCCGCTTACAGCTCGGACCCACCAGCTATATCTTCACACGCAAGGAAGTGCCTCCTTATTACGCACAAAAAAATGAATACTCCCCCTGCTAGCTGGGACCCACCATGGTGGGAGGCTGACTTGTGGGCCTACTAAGTTTACTGGGACGGGGGCCTTTGTCAACTTTAGTCAATATGAACGATTCTAGCTCCAGTGACCGTACGATGTCCATCCAACGGCCGTAGTGCTTCTTCAACCTCTGGTCTTCTTGCTCCAGCCGCCCAAAGCAGCGCCGGTCGTGCCGCATGCTCCTGCCTCCTGTGGCCGGCTGTGCTGCCACAGAGGCCTCACCGCCCCCTACTATTCCCACCGCTGGCCAGGCCCTGCGGCGACGGCAGCCTCACACCGCAGCCGAACCAGTGAACCCTCATACTCCTCTCCGCGCGGGCTTCCACTGCCGCGTCTTCCCCGGCTCCCCGTCGTCCCCTTCCTAGGCCTCGCCGTCGTCCACCGCCGTGGTGCTCTCCATGCGGCGTGGTCAACGTGGTCAAGGAACGACTTCCATTGGAAGAGTATTGTACGTGGAGAGGCTGACAGCTGGGTCCACGGCCCTAGCCCAGTTTTTTTGTGATTTGCCAAGTAAGTCGCTTTGTCAGGCGTGTTGGGCTGCAAATCTTTCAAGAAGAGGAGAGCTTTCATTCGGCTGGCCGAGAAAATGGCCCATCAGTAATGAGAAATGGGCTGTACATTTTTAAAACACATCAAACCGGCAATTAGTTTCAAATATCTTTTTTTTCATTTTGAGATTTTAAATTACATTAATTTTTATGCGTGGAGAATTTGTTGGATTTTATATTGATATACATTTATTTTTAAAATCAGTTTGAATGTGAGTCGAAATTTCAGGATAATAAACAGTTCGGACCGCACCGAAATATGCAAAATTTCGTATAATTTTTTAACCGTGGCCACAATATGGGCTGTAATGCTAACAAAAAGAATATGGGCTCCAAAAAAAACCTTAATAATTAGCAAATGGGCTGTAAATTATTAGAAATAATGGCGGACAGGCTGTATGCTGTTTTCCACAGATTTGAGGCTTTTTCCTAAAAAATAGGTTGACGCACAAGCAGTGACTGTTGGATGGCCATCCAACGGCCGTCGTGCTTCTTCAATCTCTACTCTTCCTGCTCCAGCCGCTCAAAAAAGCGCCGGCAGGACTGCCTGCTCCCTCCTTCCCGGGCCGGCTCTGCTGCCGTGCAGGCCTCACCGCCCCACCGTACTCCCATCGCTGGCCTAGCCATCCCTCTAATCACCCACACCTGCTGTTATTCTCCAGCGACGACAGACGAACCAGTAAACCCTCGTACAGTCATACTCCCCTCCACGTGGGAAACAACTGCCGAGTCTTCCCTACCTCTGTGTCGTTCCCTTCCTAGGCCTCGTCGTCGTCCACCGCCTTGGTGCTCTCGGCGCGGCCTGGTCAACGTGGTCAACGACCGACATGCATCTGAAGTGGACTGTACGTGGAGAGGCCGACAGCTGGGTCCACGGCCGCACGCAAGGAAATGCCTCCTTATTACGCGCAAAATAATGATTCCGCCACCTGACATCAGGGACACACCGAAAGGGCCTCTTTATTTCGCGAAAAAACGTTACCGCTGCTGACAGCTCGGACCCACCAGCTATATCTTCGCACGCAAGGAAGTGCCTCCTTATTACGCACAAAAAAAATGAATACTCCCCCTGCTAGCTGGGACCCACCATGGTGGGAGGCTGACTTGTGGGCCTACTAAGTTGACTGGGACGGGGGCCTTTGTCAACTTTAGTCAATATGAACGATACTAGCTCCAATGACCGTACGATGTCCATCCAACGGCCGTAGTGCTTCTTCAACCTCTGGTCTTCTTGCTCCAGCCTCCCAAAGCAGCGCCAGTCGTGCCGCATGCTCCTGCCTCCCGTGGCCGGCTGTGCTACCGCGGAGGCCTCACCGCCCCCTACTATTCCCACTGCTGGCCAGGCCCTGCGACGACGGCAGCCTCACACCGCAGCCGAACCAGTGAACCCTCGTACTCCTCTCCGCGCGGGCTTCCACTGCCGCGTCTTCCCCGGCTCCGCGTCATCCCCTTTCTAGGACTCGCCGTCGTCCACCGCCGTGGTGCTCTCCGCGCGGTGTGGTCAACGTGGTCAAGGAACGACTTCCATCGAAAGAGTACTGTACGTGGAGAGGCTGATAGCTGGGTCCACGGCCACAGCCCAGTTTTTTGTGATTTGCCAAGTAAGTCGCTTTGTCAGGGCTGTTGGGCTGCAAATCTTTCAAGACGAGGAGAGCTTTCATTCGGGTGGCCGAGAAAATGGCCCATCAGTAATGAGAAATGGGCTGTACATTTTTAAAACACATCAAACCGGCAATTAGTTTCAAATATCTTTTTTTCATTTCGAGATTTTAAATTACATTAATTTTTATGCCTGGAGAATTTGTTGGATTTTATATTGATATACATTTATTTTTAAAATCAGTTTGAATGTGAGTCGAAATTTCGGGATTAAAAACAGTTCGGACCGCACCGAAATATGCAAAATTTCGTATAATTTTTAACCATGGCCACAATATGGGCTGTAATGCTAACAAAAAGAATATGGGCTCCAAAAAAACCTTAATAATTAGCAAATGGGCTGTAAATTATTAGAAATAATGGCAGATGGGATGTATGCTGTTTTCCACAGATTTGAGGCTTTCCTAAAAAAAGGTTGACGCACAAGCAGCGACTGTTGGATGGCCATCCAACGGCCGTCGTGCTTCTTCAATCTCTGCTCTTCCTGCTCCAGCCGCTCAAACAAGCACCGGCGGGACTGCCTGCTCCCTCCTCCCCGCGGCCGGCTCTGCTGCCGCGGAGGCCTCACCTCCCCACCGTACTCCCATCGCTGGCCTAGCCATCCCTCTACTCACCCACACCTGCTGTTATTCTCCGGCGACGGCAGACGAACCAGTATACCCTCGTACAGTCGTACTCCCCTCCGCGTGGGAAACAACTGCCGAGTCTTCCCTGCCTCCGTGTCGTTCCCTTCCTAGGCCTCACCGTCGTCCACCGCCCTGGTGCTCTCGGCGCGGCCTAGTCAACGTAGTCAACGACCGACATGCATCTGAAGTGGACTGTACGTGGAGAGGCCGATAGCTGGGTCCACGGCCGCACGCAAGGAAATGCCTCCTTATTACGCGCAAAATAATGATTCCTCCACCTAACATCAGGGACTCATCGAAAGGGCCTCTGTATTTCGTGAAAAAAACGTTACCGCCGCTGATAGCTCGGGCCAACTAGCTATATCTTCGCACGCAAGGAAGTGCCTCCTTATTACGCACAAAAAAATGAATACTCCCCCTGCTAGCTGGGACCCACTATGGTGGGAGGCTGACTTGTGGGGCTACTAAGTTGACTGGGACGGGGGCCTTTGTCAACTTTAGTCAATATGAACGATTCTAGCTCCAGTGACCGTACGATGTCCATCCAACGGCCGTAGTGCTTCTTGAACCTCTGGTCTTCTTGCTCTAGCCCAAAGCAGTGCCGGTCGTGCCGCATGCTCCTGCCTCCCGTGGCCGGCTGTGCTGCCGCGGAGGCCTCACCGCCCCCTACTATTCCCACCGCTGGCCAGGCCCTGTGGCGACGGCAGCCTCACACCGCAGCCGAACCAGTGAACCCTCGTACTCCTCTCCGCGCGGGCTTCCACTGCCGCGTCTTCCCCGGCTCCACGTCGTCCCCTTCCTAGGCCTCGCCGTCGTCCACCGCCATGGTGCTCTCCGCGCGGCGTGGTCAACGTGGTCAAGGAACGACTTCCATCAGAAGAGTACTGTACGTGGAGAGGCTGACAGCTGGGTCCACGGCCACAGCCCAGTTTTTCTGTGATTTGCCAAGTAAGTCGCTTTGTCAGGCCTGTTGGGCTGCAAATCTTTCAAGATGAGGAGAGCTTTCATTTGGCTGGCCGAGAAAATGGCCCATCAGTAATGAGAAATGGGTTGTACATTTTTAAAACACATCAAACCGGCAATTAGTTTCAAATATCTTTTTTTCATTTGGAGATTTTAAATTACATTAATTTTTATGCATTGAGAATTTGTTGGATTTTATATTGATATACATTTATTTTTAAAATCAGTTTGAATGTGAGTCGAAATTTCGAGATTAAAAACAGTTCAGACCGCACCGAAATATGCAAAATTTCGTATATTGTTTTAACCGTGGCCACAATATGGGCTGTAATGCTAACAAAAAGAATATGGGCACCAAAAAACCTTAATAATTAGCAAATGGGCTGTAAATTATTAGAAATAATGGCAGATGGGTTGTATGCTGTTTTCCACAGATTTGAGGCTTTTTCCTAAAAAATAGGTTGACGCACAAGCAGTGACTGTTGGATGGCCATCTAACGGCCGTCGTGCTTCTTCAATCTCTGCTCTTCCTGCTCCAGCCGCTCAAACAAGCGCCGGCAGGACTGCCTGCTCCCTCCTCCCAGCGGCCGGCTCTGCTGCCGTGCAGGCCTCACCGCCCCACCGTACTCCCATCGCTGGCCTAGCCATCCCTCTACTCACCCACACCTGCTGTTATTCTCCGGCGACGGCAGACGAACCAGTATACCCTCGTACAGTCGTACTCCCCTCCGCGTGGGAAACAACTGCTGAGTCTTCCTTGCCTTCGTGTCTTTCCCTTCCTAGGCCTCGCCGTCGTCCACCGCCCTGGTGCTCCCGGCGCGGCCTGGTCAACGTGGTCAACGACCGACATGCATCTGAAGTGGATTGTACGTGGAGAGGCCGACAGCTGGGTCCACGGCCGCACGCAAGGAAATGCCTCCTTATTACGCGCAAAATAATGATTCCTCCACCTGACATCAGGGACCCACCGAAAGGGCCTCTGTATTTCACAAAAAAAAGTTACCGCCGCTGACAGCTCGGCCACCAGCTATATCTTCGCACGCAAGGAAGTGCCTCCTTATTACGCACAAAAAAATGAATACCCCCCCTGCTAGCTGGGACCCACCATGGTCGGAGGCTGACTTGTGGGCCTACTAAGTTGATTGGGACGGGGGCCTTTGTCAACATTAGTCAATATGAACGATTCTAGCTCAAGTGACCGTACGATGTCCATCCAACGGCCGTAGTGCTTCTTCAACCTCTGGTCTTCTTGCTCCAGCCCCCTACTATTCCCACCACTGGCCAGGCCCTGTGGTGACGGCAGCCTCACACCGCAGCCGAACCAGTGAACCCTCGTACTCCTCTCCGCGCGGGCTTCCACTGCCGCGTCTTCCCCGGCTCCCCGTCGTCCCCTTCCTAGGACTCGTCGTCGTCCACCGCCCTGGTGCTCTCGGCGCGGCGTGGTCAACGTGGTCAAGGAACGACTTCCATCGGACGTGGACTGTACGTGCAGATGCTGACAGCTGGGTCCACGGCCGCAGCAAGGAAGTGCCTCCTTATTACGCGGAAAATAATGATTCCTCCACCTGACAGCTGGGACCCACCGGACGGGCCACAGTATTTCGCGAAAAAAACGTTTCCCCCTGACTGCTGGGACCCACCAGCTACATCTTCGCACGCAAGGAAGTGCGTCCGGGCACAAAAAAAATGATTCGCCCCCCTGACTGCTGGGACCCACCAGCTACATCTTCGTAGGCAAGGAAGTGCCTGATAGTTGGGACCCACCTGGTCGAAGCGTACGTAGCGTTGTCATTCTGGTCGCGAACGTGTACGTACATATATACTGGTGGATGTAGAGGCGCGCACGTGTCGTAGTAGAGGCGCGTACGTGTCGTAGTAGAGGCGCGCACGTAGCATGTACACATACGTGCAGCGGCCAGGGTGCAAGAAAGAAAATACAGCCACATATGTGTACATACGGGCGGGGTCTCGAACGCCTGCTCGCCCATACGTACGGCCAGGGCTCATGTACATGGCTGGGTCAGAACGGAGAAACAGCGTCGTCGTCATGTTCATGGGGAGGCAACGGAATGCGTCGTGTTCATGGGGAGGCAACGGAATGCGTCGTGTTCATCGGGAGGCAACGGAACGCGTGGGAGCCAACCGGCTGGGTCGAAACGGAATGCGTGGTCGTGTTCATCGGGAGGGCTTGGACGGAACAGGCGATGGAAACGAGGCCTAGCGTACCGCACAACGGAGGAAACAGACCTCGTACGTTCGGAACGGGGTCCTATTGATCGGGAGAGATATGGCGTACCGCAAAACGGAGGAAACGGACCTCCTACGGTCGAAACGGGGGTCCTGTTGATCAGGAGGGGTGTGGCGTACCGCAAAACGGACGAAACGGACCTCCTACGGTCGAAACGGGGGTCCTGTTGATCGGGAGGGGTGTGGGCTACCACAAAACGGACGAAACGGACCTCCTAC